>NC_137889.1:58928646-59030574 GCF_963455335.1 Martes martes | reverse complement strand
TGTCCGGCCGCTCTGTTATTCAGGTTGAGCTTTCCAACGCCCAAGCCCCAGCTGTCTTTTAACTTCAGCCCATCCCCTGTACCGCCCTTAAACCCCAGCAGAAACCTCCTAGGCGGCACATTTTCCCCGCCTCCTGCAACATCGCGAGCCGCCGCTGAGGGGCGGGGCGGACCTTTGCGCGCGCCGTCCTCGGGGAACAGCTTTACGATACGTTGACCGTCATTTTACGACAGGCTGGGGTTGCTTTATGGCTGTCAACTTTCCCCGAGGTTCGAGTTGGTAGCTACCTAGCGTGTGGCAGCAGGTCCTGCCGCGGCGGAGAAATGAAGCAGAAGCGGAAAGGTACGGAAGGGAGGGAGAGGAAGTGGAGGCAAGCAGGGTGATAGGGAAGGGGCGAACACCTGGGCGGTCAGGTGCTGAACGTTATTTTTCCCGCTGAAATTGTCCGCCTGAGCCAGTCGCCGTGCCACCGTAGGGTCAGTCCCTGTGTCGGCTCCAGCCCCTTGCCTTCTCGTTTACCTATTGCGTCTTTTAAACCAGCCTACCCTTACCCTCTTCCTTTTTGGCAGTCACTTGGTGTCTTTTGCACAGGTGGCAGGAAAAGCTTTATTCCAAGGTGTGTCCTCCAAGGAGTTAACGTGGTCGGTGGATTTAACGTGCTCTCGGGTCTCTTAATTTGCTAAAATTTGTTCTATGATACATTTCATGTATTTTTTTCAGGTTTGTTTTGTTTTTTAAAGATCTGGGTTTGAAAAAAAGGAAGACTCCGAGTTCTTGGTTTTTTTGTGGGACAGCTATGTAGTTTTTTTCGTTTATACTACCTCATCAGTTACCCTGGAGCAGTTCCATCTTTCGTTTTCAACAGGATGGAGTCAAATTTTCAAGTATTTTCTCACAAGGTCTAAACTCATCTCTGTACACTCATGTGAGCAGTCGGTCTGATCATGATTGGTGGCTCTGATAATAATAGCTACTATTTATTGAGACTTTGCTAATAATTTTTGAAGTTGATATCATTTTCACTGTGATGGAAAGTAGAATCTTTCCCGCGGGAGATTCGAAGAGTTAAGTAACTTTCCCATCCCATCCCATCTACATCCCATAGGAAGTAGAACTGATGGTCAGGCTGTGTGTGTGCACCAAAAAAACCCACAATTTTTTCTTTTAATTCTGTCTTTCATCACTATGCCTCTGGGCATCCACTACCATTTCTTGGAACAACAGCTCCAGTTGCCCAGGTTACTTTCAATTGTCTTATGGCATCAAATTACATGCCCCCAGTTAGTCATCTTCTTCCTCAGCCCTGCTCTTCCTCACACTGTCAGGCCAGACAGCTTCACACTCTTCCCTTCATCTGTCCCTAAGCCCTGCCTCTTGACACAGTTTATTATTCATCATTTTGGCCACCATCCTCCTAAACCACCTTCATCAATAACTAACATTTGAACGTACTTTGGCTTTCCTATGTGTTATTTCAGTTGGTTGTTGCAATAGTCTTGTCAAGTGTGTATGTTTTATCCCAATTTGGCAGGCAGGGAAATGGGAGTACAGAAGTCTTTGATCTTCCCATTATCACACACCCAGTAGGGGTTGGTTGGGATCTAGGGATGGGAGCCTAATGTTCGAGTTTTTTACTTTAAATCTTGTGGGTTTTTTTTTTACATTGTTGCCTTTCAAGGGCCTTTTATTTAGTATCAAATTATATGTATTCTCTTCACCTTCTGAATTATTTTTATGTCATTTTCTTTATTTTATATACATTTTAAAAACACTACTTTCATCTTTTTACTCCCAAACCTGAGAATATATAATTCTCCACTCCATTTAAATGCCTTTTCCCAGTGGTCAGTGTACCCTCTAATCTGTTTTTTATTGAACCTTATCAGAAAGCCTGTATTCTTGTTAGGCAACACTTCTTCACACAAAGATAGGTAATTCCTATACCTGACATTGTTCCTTCTGAATTCCCCTTTGTTTTGCTTGTTCCTTCCTTTCCTTTCTTTAAAGACCCCTATGCCATTTCCTCCATGAAGCCTTTTCTTACTAATTTGCTTCTCTAGTTAATTTTTTATATACTCAAGAGCTATACATTGTGGTTTTCAAATCTTTATTTTTATCACCTGAATCCTCTTTTCCTCACTTCAGTATATTAAGGATGCAAAATCTGAGCTGCTTTGGTCCTTTTCTTTCCTTTCCTCCCTTTCCCTCTTCTTCCAGCACCACCACCAACCCTGTCTCTGTTACATTGTTCTTGAAGCGCCTTTTTGGAACTCTGGAGTGCTGAATTACATGGTTTTGAAAGCATTTAGCCTTTGATTATAGACGGACTTTTTTTTCTCTCAACGTTGTGTGTGTTAACTTTGTTTCATTAAGTAAGAAGCAGCCTAGTATAGTGATAAAAGGGTGAAAGTTGTGGAGAAAAACCTGGATTTGAGTCTTAACTATGCCATTTATAATGGCATCTTAACTTACTTTAATTTTTAACATCTGTAAAAGGGGCTAACAACATCTACCTTACAGTGTTGTGAGGTTTCGAATGAGATAAAGTAAATGAAGGGGCTCCATAACTGCCAGGGCTTTCTCATCTATACTTCTCTCTGATGATTCCCTCGTCTCTGTGCACTAGCTTTCTCTACAGGCTGGCATTATGTTTGGTGGCAGTTCCCAAGCCGTAGTCTCATGGCTTTTATCAGTGGTGGGAAACTGGCTTTTTTTGTCTTGAGGAAAGAACTCCGGTTGGCCTGACTTGGGTAGGTTCCCATCCTTGAACCAATCTACTGTAATTGGAATGGGGTCATGTAAGAACGTGTCGGCTTCTGCTTGTCACGTCAGCCTCAGTTGCCAGAAGGTCATGATGGTGAATAGACTATATTTTAGAGATGCATCAAGATCCTTAAGCAAGTACGGAACCAACATCCTTTGTATTACAAAGTAGCATTGCATTGTTTTGTAATATTTCTTCTGTGGATACCTGGATTTGAGTTTCAGCCTTACCGCTTGGTGGCATTTTTAATGGAAAAGCAAATATTCCTGTTCTATCTACTGCATTCTGAGAGTTAGGTGAAAGAATGCACCTAAATGTCGTTATAATTCTGGAGATAAAGGGAAGCTATTTTAACCACTTTGGTGATTTCTTGTGCAATTAGGTTCTTTCTCCTCATGTTTGTCTCTGTTCTTCCCTGTATTTATCATTCTTACAATGTTTGTACTTCTAAAGTGAGTTCTTCCCATATATAGGTGAAGCAAGTTTGTTTTAATTAAAGATACAAAAGATATGATCAAACTGTAAAAAGTGGAAGTTTGGTGTTTTTTTGTAAACTTGAGCTGTTCATCTGGGATGGTTGGAATAATTTTGGGAGGAAAAAATAAATACAAAGAACTTTACTGGGTAAAATGAATTTTTACATTGTTAAATACTATTTTTCTAGGAGATCTCAGCCCTGCTGAGCTGATGATGCTGACTATAGGAGACGTTATTAAACAACTAATTGAAGCCCACGAACAGGGGAAAGACATCGATCTGAATAAGTAAGTTGATTTATAAAACGAAGAAGGTGATCCTGTTCTTAGGTGGTAGATATTTTTATTGAAATTATAAATACTACTTGTTTTCTTTCTCACGTTTTAAATTTAAATAAGAACTTAGCTTTCTGCTCTGCCCTGTCTCTCATTTATGGCACAATTCTCTCATAGCCTAATAATACTAGTAGCTTCTAATATTTATTGGGCGCTTACTATGTCCCAATCACTGTTAGTAGTTCATTTTTTAGTTCAGTTGGTCCTCTCAAAAACTGGAAGTTAGGTACTTATGTCACCATCATTTGACAGTTGGATAATCTGAGACAGAGGAAGATTAAATAATTTGTCTAAGAGTAAAGAACTAGTAATTGGTAGAACTGGGATTTGGAATTAGATCGTCTGTTCTGTCTCAGAGCCCATGTTATCTTCTGTGCTACATCACTTCACATCCTTGTTCCCTTCCTACTGTCTCAGAAGAAGCATTAACTCTCTCAGGAAGACCTTGCCTTTGGGATATCCTTGATCTAATACAACCCTTTCCTACTTTATAGCCTCTTTGACCTATTCATCTGTAGTTTTGACTTTGCTACTTTCTCAGTTAAGAGTAGTCTTTCATCTCTGCATCTTTTGTTTTCATTAGATATTCACTTTGTAGATCTGCTATAATGAAAGGGTTTTCTCTCTACTCCCAGGTAGGTCATCAGTGATCTAATCACCATAGCATGGCCTTTTTAAGACTGTTTCCTGTTGTGTGAGATACCGCAGTGTTTTATCACTTTCTTGGAATATTGCACTTAATAAATTTTTGCTAAAAGAATAAATAAGTTACTTAACTGTCTTTTTTTTCCTTTTTTTTTTCTTTTTTTTTTTTTTAAGATTTTATTTATTTATTTGACATAGAGAGAGACAGCAAGAGGGGGAATCCAAGCAGGGGGAGTGGGAGAGGGAGAAGCAGGCTTCCTGCTGAGCAGCGAGCCCGATGCAGGGCTCAGTCCCAGGGTCCTGGGATCATGACCTGAGCCAAAGGCAGATGCTTAACCCACTGAGCCACCCAGGTGTCCCTTAACTATCCTTTCTTGACTGTGGAGTTATATTTTACTGATTTTTCTATCCTGTCCTTAGAAGTTGCTTTTCTCTCATTGTTGGCTATACTCCTAATTATACAAAAGTCTTTTATTTCTAGTGAACATTTCTACTTCTTGTATATTTTTGTCAATCTCTTTAATTTAGCATATCTATAGTTTATGTTAACATTGTCCTGAAAACCAGCCTCTATGCAGATGTCCGCTTTGCTTAATTGTGTTAACCTTCACCCAGGCTTGAAACTCTAGTGTCCTCTTCAAATTGTTTTTGTTAGATCCAATTAGTATTTAAATGCTGCTTACTGTCTTCTTCTTTATGACTCTCACTTTCATTCCCACTACTAATAATCCATCCCATTTTGAACTTAATTCTGGACTACTGCAGTGGCTTATGTTTTCATCCTCTATCTCTTGCTGGGTTAATTCTTATCTTTTAACTTTTAACTGTACAGCAGTTTTCAGTATGTCCCCAACATTTATGAAATTAAATGCAAATTCCTCAGCCCATTATGTAAGGCTTCTTGGTCTGGCTTCAACTTACCCTACTTTTTAAACTTCTGTAGCTTTACATTGAAAATGTCCTGCTTTCTATCAAGTCTACCCATATATCTTAAAATATGTGCATTCCTGTTTTTGTGTCTTCACATAAACCAGCCTGTTTGCTCTCAGTGGCATCTCCATGTCTTCACTGCCTGTCTAAAGCCAGTTCTTCACCTGTTTTCCATGACTGTCTTCCCAGCACACACTGAGTTCCTCTCGAACTCTGTACACATTTATTATTGTATGTGTGTTTTTATCACATATATTTTTATCACTTACACATTTAGTTTTGTGAATGCCCATCTGGAAACATGCAAACATACAAACATAGAGCGTGAAACAACTATGCCTTATACCTTCTGGCATACCAAGTACTTAGGTACTTTTTACGAATCAGGTACTAAATTAACATTGTTTGAAAATGATGCAAATACTTCACAATATTTTTAGATGGATTAAAATGAGAAATTAGGGTTTGCTAGCAGCCAAGAAACAAGAAACCAATAAAATAATAGAGAAAAGCAAGGAATTATTGGTTGGGCTGAAGGTTATTTCTAGGAATTAGGGATAAAGTTATAATCAGGAAAGGGTATAGTCTTCTGAAGTGCTGATCATATTCTGTTCCTTGGAGTGTAGTAACACAAATGTTTGCTTCATAAATGTTAAAGTATGTTTATATGTTTTATGTTCTGTTTTTTATGTATACATGACTTTATATTAGAAAAAGTTTTAAAACATTAAAAATATATATACTTTATTTACTATTCAGTTCTGCTCACCTTTCCTTTAAATTATTTTTTGTTTCTTTGTCTGGTCTAAGACCATGGCTCATAACCAGGCATGATACCCACCCTCCCACCCACCCAGGAGACATTTCACAATGTCAGGAGACATTTTTAGTTGTTAACAATGGAAAGTAGAGTGCTGGTGGGTAGAGGCTGATGAAGCTGCTAAACATCCTACAGTGTAATAAACAGTCTCTTACAACAGAATTAATCCCAGATGCTGTAGTGTTGAGGTTGAGAAAAGGGTGGAACCCTCGAAAGCCAGAGCACTTTGTTGAATGAGACCTACCTTGTGTCACTGTCCTGTGGCCCTTCCCTTTAGTCATCTTGTTTTCTTTCTGGTACTCCAGGCTAAGAGAAGAAGTCATTGATATGATTTCCTGATTTTCTTCTATTTTTCTGATACTCACAAATGTTAAAGCCACTGTTGTCATCGCCTAGGGTGGCAGGAGTTGATGATGTTATCTGTAGGTCATTCTTTTGGTAGTATGCCTTGAAATATTATGATCTTGATAATGCTAGGTGTTTTACTTCCAGGGTGAAAACGAGGACAGCTGCCAAATATGGCCTTTCAGCACAGCCCCGCCTGGTGGATATCATCGCTGCGGTCCCACCTCAGTATCGAAAGATCTTAGTCCCCAAATTAAAGGCAAAACCCATCAGAACTGCCAGTGGGGTGAGTAGTTTGGTTCATGAAATATTGATTGCATATCTCTTCTGCCAGAAATCCTTTCCTCCATGTAACATCCTAGATTCAGTTTAATAAAATCCATATATTATGATTTGTGCTGCAATAGAGACATGTGCAGAATGTTATGAGGTCATGGTAAGCAAAAACACTCATTGTGCTTAAAGGAGTAGATGATATTCTGATGGCTGTAAAGGCTTGGTGATTGAGGCTT
This sequence comes from Martes martes, assembly GCF_963455335.1. NCBI lineage: Eukaryota > Metazoa > Chordata > Mammalia > Carnivora > Mustelidae > Martes > Martes martes. The sequence continues at coordinate 59,023,746 of NC_137889.1, read as the reverse complement.
GGTGACTATCTCAATATGATAAATATTGTTGGCCATTTTAAGCTCATGGCTTTCAATACAATTGATACTTATAAAAGGTACTTTTATTTTTAAAATATTTTGTTTGTTTGAGACAGAGAGAGAGCACGTGAACAAGGGAAAAGGTAGAGGGAGAAGGAGAGAATCAGGCAGACTCTGTGCTGCATGCAGAGCCTGTGCTGGGCCCAATCTCACAGTCACGACCTGAGCTGAAACCATGAGTAGGACTCTCAACAGACTGAGTCACCCAGTCACGTTTGTACTTTTAAAAGGTAGTTAATGGTACAGAGGCATTCTGTATATGGTATTTGTGAAGTGACTGACATGGGAAGCATTATGTCAGGGACAAAGATGTCCCTGAAGTAAAAGAGACTAGGGAAAGTCCAAGAGAAAGCATGGCACTCAGTTGACATATAAATGATGCCCATATAAGCAGAGAAGAGTAGGCTTGAAAAATAATGGGACCAAGGGCACAAGGAACTAAGGCACAGAGGTAGAGATGTTATAAGAGTATGATGTGTGCAGGGAACAGTGAGTAAATCAGACTGACTGGGGTTGATAATTGATTTGAGAAAGCAGTAGAACATTAGGTTAAAGAGTTAGTTTGGGAATGAGCTTGTAAAAGATCTTAAATGTCCTGTAAAGAAGCTGGGTAATAGGAAACTGTTAAAGATATTTGAGGAGAGTGATAAGAACAAAATAGACTTCCAGGAAATTAATTTGGATCCAAGATGTGGAGTAGCTTGGTGCCAAAAAGACCACTTGGGATACTCTTGGCTTGATCGAGATGTAAGGTTAAGAGCTAGAATTAGGGTAGGGGCTTTAGGATAAAAAGGATGAGTGTGAAAGATAGGATTTGGACCCTCTTAAAACATGATATCCAGAATTAAATTGTGTGTTTGTGGTATGATCTTAGAAATTCGATCTGTTATTTGGATGGGAGTATTATACTTGGTAATAACAGTTTATGTTGACTTGTTGGGTGGTCTTATCTCCTGGATCATATTGTGTTTGTGGTTAATTAAACCCTAAAACTTTTATATACAATGTATCACCAATCCTGGTCTCTTCTCCCTGTACTTAAGTGTTTTTGTTTTATTTATTTGTACCTAGTGTAAAGGGTTCTTTAAGAGAAATTAATACCATTGAACAACATGGGTTTGAACTGCATGGGTCCACTTACAGGCAGATTTTTTCCCATAGATACAGTACTGCAGACGTATTTTCTTTTTTCTTTTTTTTAAGATTTTATTTATTTATTTGACAGAGAGATCACAAGTAGACAGAGAGAGGCGGGGAAGTGGTGGAGCTCCACTGATGTGGAGCTCGATCCCAGGACCCTAAGGCCATGACCTGAGCCGAAGGCAGAGGCTTAACCCACTGAGCCACCCAGGTGCCCCTACAGATGTATTTTCTCTATGATTTTCCTGATACTTCCTTTTTGCGTAACTTACTTTATTGTAAGAATACAGTGTATAATAACTGTAGCATTCAAAATATGTATTAATTGATGGTTTCTGTTACCAGTAAAGCTTCTGATCAACAGTAAGCTATGAAAGTAATTTAGTTTCTGGGGAGTCAAAAGTTATATGTAGATACTCAACTGAGTTGAGTGGTTGTCATCCCTTGACTCCTGCTTGTTCAAAGGTCAACTATATTTTCAAACCCCTCAGCTCCCATTTTTCCCCTCAGGGCAAGCACTTTTAACTCTTAGCTGATTTCTTAGTGTCTGCTTCCATATCCCCAAATAACACACTCTGTAGATAAGTCTTGATGTTTCAGATTTCAGCATTATGTATGAGCTTGCCACTATGGAAGACAAAAATTTATCAACCTTTTAACCTAATAAGCCTGGCTTCCATGACACGATTCTCTCTCTCCTTTTCCTCCTACCTCTGATTACTTTGCTTTCTTTGAGGTCTATTCTTGTTCTGCTTGCTTCTAAAAATTGTTGTTTTCTGTGGTCCTGGGTCCACTGTTCTTAGTACCATACATGCCTTCTTTGGTGATCTTATCCATTGACATTTTTAAGTATTGTTATATGCTAACTTCCAGCTCTGACCACTCCTCAAGCTTCAGGCATTTGTCGAAGTGCCTGTTAAACATCTCTTCTTTGACTGCCTATATACCCTCAAGTATAACATAACCAAAACTAACCTCAAACTTGCTCATGCATCTTTTGTCTCCATCCCAGTCCATGGTGCCTCTATCCACTCAGTTTCCAAAAGATGTGAAATGCATTGTCCATTCCTACCACCAATGGTAGGAATATTTTGGCCTTCATTATTTCTTGTTTAGATTATTTTGGTCTTTTCCTAACTAGTCTACTTTTTCTTACCTGCACCAAATCCATCTTTGACAGTGTCACCAGGGTGAATTATTAAAAATATCAGAAGTACAGGGAAAGGTTGGAAGATGGCAGAGTAGGAGAAACCTAGGCTCACCTCATCCCACAAATACAACTAGGTAACTATTAAATCATCCTAAATACTCCAGAAATTGACCTGAAGAATTGCAGAACAAACTACACAACTAAAGGTAGAGAAGAGGCCACATTGAAGAAGGTAGTAAGTGTAGAGATACAGTTTGGGAGAGAAGGAGATCATGCCGCTGTGGTTGAGAGTGAGCCGCAGTGGCAGAGAAGGGTGAGAGACAGACTAACACTGTCATACCAAGGAGGACACAGGGAAAATGAATCCCCATAGCAATTGGCTTGGCAAGTGAGAGGGGCTGAATTTTGGGAGTGCTTGCAACCAGTGGACATAAAGACTGGAATTTTAAAGGTCAGTGGGCTTGGCTAGGATAGAGCCCAGAGGGCATTGCACTGCTCTTATAAGTTAGGCAAACAACCCATGACATACAGTGTGGAAACAGCAATCCGCAGAGCACCTGAAACACACAGTGCAGAGGTTATTTGCTCATCTCAAGAACACATCCCAGAGAAGGAGAGTTCAAGGAGAGACCCTTCCATGAACAAGGAACTAACGGGCACCATTTCCCTCCTGCATCCCTCATTATAAGCACATGGCCACCTGTGGGAATCAGTGCAGCGCCCACACTTGCTACCTAACTTGCTTATACCAACCCCACTTCAAGTGCCTTTACTCCTGTGGAACTGCCTTTCTCTGTCATGCTTGCCTCAGTCCCAACTTGGCCAGTCCCCTCCCCCAGAAGACAGGCCCAAAGTCCTGCTTACACTGTGTCTTCTGACTCAGAAGTTTTGTGGAGCCTCTGTTCAGATAGCGGTGGTGACAGGTCTCATTCACAAGCTGACCAGAGCACACCTAGTTAAAATGTACTACATTCAGGTCAGGGGCCAAGCACTGCTCACAAAAGGCAAAGAGAGCCTTTGAAGATGACTTGCCTAAAGGGTAGAACAGTTAGGATAAAATAGGAAGCATGTGCACCACACATTGGTGACATTCCTAGAAGCGCCAGGCCCTGAGGAACTGGGTACAGTACACAGCAGTGCAGTACAGGACTTCTTCTTCATAAGGCCATTACCCTCAACAGGAGATATAGCTGACTTTCCTAACACACAGAGACTTAGAAAGAATAGGACAGAAAAGAAAAGAAAGGAAAAAGATAAGGCCACACCCAGAGATCTAAGCAAAGCAGATATAAGTAACATGTGTCATGGGGTACTTAAAGCATTGATCAAAAGGATACTCACTGGACTTGAGAAAAGAATAGAAGACATGAGTAAAGTACTTAAGACAGAGATAAGGAGTAACATAGTAGAGATAAAGGGCTCAATATATTAAATGAGAAACACACTTGATGGACTGAATAGCAGGATGGAAGAAGCAGAGGAGTGAATTAATGACCTATAAGACAAAGTAATGGAAAATAGTCAAGCTGAACAAAAGAGAAAAAAGAATTATGCAAAATTGGAGTAGAGTTAGGGAACTCATTGGCTCCATCAAATATAATAACCTTCATATTATAGGTGTCCCAGAAGAGGAAGAGAGATCAAAGGGGGTGGAGAATTTATTTGAGGAAATAATAGCTGAAAACTTACCTAATTTGGGGAAGGAAACAGATATCCACATCCAGGAGCACAGTGAACACCCAATAAAAGCAACAAAAGCAGATCCACCCCAAGACATAATGTAATTAAAATGGCAAAAAGTAGTGATTAAAAAAAAATATCTTAAAAGCAGCAGAAGATAAGAAGACAGTTCATACAAGGGGAAAGCCCCTGTAAGGCTATCAGTGGATTTTTCCGCAGAAGGCTTGCAAGGCAGAAGAGAGTGACATGATATATCTAAAGTGCTGAATGGAAAAAATCTTCAGTCAAGAATACTCTATCCAGCAAGGCTATCATTCAAAATAAAAGAGGAGATAAAGAGTTCCCCAGATAGGGATGCCCAGGTGGCTCAGTTGGTTAAGACTGCCTTCGACTCAGGTTATGATCCTGGGGTTCGAGGATCGAGTCCTGCATTGGGCTCCCTGCTCAGCGGAAGTCTGCTTCTCCCTCTGACCCTTTCTCATAATCTCTCTTACTCTGTCTTTCTCAAATAAATAAAATCTTAACCAAAAAAAAAAAAAAAAAAGAGGACTCTTGGAGTGGAAAGGAAGATCAAAAGTGACAGTATGAAGGTAGGAAACACAAAAGCAGTAAAAGTGAATATTTATGTAAAAAATCAGTTAAGGAACTCACAAAATAAAAGGATATAAAACAGAACACCATATACCTAAAACATAGAGAGGAGAGGAGTAAAGAATGGGTTCAAACTCAAACAGCCATCAACTTAATATAGATGGCTATGTGCGTATGTTATATACAAACCTAATGGTATCCACAAATCAAAAAATAATAGGTATGCAAAGAATAAAAAGAAAGGAATCCATATATATCACTAAAGAAAACTAGCAAACCATGAAAGAGAAAGAAGAAAGGATCAGAAGAAACAGCAGAAACAACCACAAAACAAGGAATAAAGTGGCAATAAATACATATCTATCAATAATGACTTTGAATATAAATGAACTAAATGCTCCAAAAGACACAGGGTGACAGAATGAGTTAAACAACAAGACCCACCTATATGCTGCTTACAGGAAATTCATTCTAGACCAACTGACACCTGCAGACTGAAAGTGAGGGGATGGAGGAACATCTCTCATGCAAATGTGTATCAAAAGAAATCCAGAGTAGTGATACTTATATTGGACAAAATAGACTGTAAGGGTGCCTGGGTGGCTCAGTGGGTTAAGCCTCTGCCTTCGGCTCAGGTCATGATCTCAGGGTCCTCGGATCGAGTCCCGCATCGGGCTCTCTGCTCAGCAGGGAGCCTGCTTCCTCCTCTCTCTCTGCCTGCCTCTCTGCCTACTTGTGATCTCTCTGTCAAATAAATAAATAAAATCCTTTTAAAAAAATAGACTTTAAAAGAAAGACAGTAATAAGAGACAAAGAAGGACACTATATAATAATAAAGGAGACAATCCAACAGAAGATAAAACAATTGTAAATATTTATGCACCCAACATGGGAGCACCCAGATATATTAAACAGTTGATAACAAACATAAATGACAAACCATAGTAATGCAATAATAATACAGGGCTTTTCCAGCCCCCTTAAATTGATGGGCATATCATCCAACCAGAAATAAGGAAATCATAGCTTTGAATGACACATTGGACTAGATGGGGTTTAACGGATACAGTCAGAATATTCCATCCTAAAATATAAGAATACACATTTTCCAGAAAAGATCACATATTAGGCCACCAAAAAGCCTCAGCAAATTCAAGAATATCATACCATGCATCTTTCCTGACCGTAACACTATGAACCTAGAAGTCAACCACAAGAAAAGATCTGGAAAGGCTACAAATACATGGAGGCTAAATAACATGCTACTGAACAATGAATGGATTAATCAGGAAATAAAAGAAAAAATTAAAAAATACATGGAGATAAATAAAAATCAAAACACAATATTCCAAAACCTTGGGATGCACCAAAAACAGTTCTGAGGGGGTTGTTTGTAACAATACAGACCTACCTCAGGAAGCAAGAAAAATCTCAAATTAACAACCTACTCTTACACCCAAAGGAGCTAGAAAAAGAACAAATGAAACCTAAAAGTAGCAGAAGGAAGGAAATAATAAAGATTAGAGCAGAAATAAATGATACAGAAACTAAGAAAATAATAGAACAGATCAATGAAACCAGGATCTGGTTCTTTGAAAAAAATCAATAAAGTTGATAAGCCTCTAACCAGACTTATCAAGAAGAAAACAAGAGAAAGGACTCAAAATCACAAATCAGAGAGGAGAAATAACAACCAACATCATAGAAATACGAGAAAATATTATGAAAAACTATATGCCAACAGATTTGACATTGTACAAGAAATAAATTCCTAGAAACATGTAAACTACCAAAACTGAAACAGGAAGAAATGAAAAATCTGAAGAGACTGATCACCAGCGAAGAAATTGAATCAGTAAACAAAAAAAACCTCCCAACAAACAAAAGCCCAGGACTGGATGGCTTCACAGGCAAATTCTACCCAAATATTTTTTTAAAAGATTTAATTTATCATTTGACAGAGAGACACACAGTGAGATAGGGAACACAAGCTGGGAGGGTGGGAGAGGGAGAAGCAGGCTTCCCGGTGAGCAGGGAGCCTGATGCAGGGCTTGGCTCAACCCCAGGATCCTGGGATTACGACCTGAGCCGAAGGAAGACGCTTAACCGACTGAGCCACCCAGGTGCTCTCTGTTGCACTTGTATACACCAATAATGAAACATCAGAAAGCAAAATTAAGGGGTGCCTAGGTGGCTGTCAGTTAAGCATCTGACTCTTGATTTCAGCTCAGGTCATGATCTCAGGGTCATGAGATCAAGCCCCATGTCAAGCCCCTCTATGCTTGGCATGGAATCTGCTTGAGATTTTTTTTCTCCCTCTGTCCCTCCCATACCTTCCCCCTGGCCCCTGTTCACTCTCTCTCTCTCTCTCTCTCTCTCTAAAATAAATAAAATCTAAGGAAAATGAAATTAAGAAAACAGTCCCATCTACAATGACACCAAAAATAATAAGATACCTAAGAATAAACCTAACCAAAGGGGTGAAAGACCTGAACTCTGAAAACTGTAAAACACTAAAGCAAGAAATTAAAGAGGACACAAAGAAATGTAAAGACATCCCATGCTCATTGATTAGAAGAACAAATATTGTTAAAATCTCCATCCTACCCCAAATCTACACATTTAATGCAATCCCTATCAAAATGCCAATAGCATTTTTCTTAGGACTGGAACAAGCGATCCTAAAATTCATATGGAATCACTAAAGACTCCAAATAGCAAAACAACCTTGGTTGGGAGTGGGGAGCAAAGCTGGAGAGATCACCATTCCAGACTTCAAGTTCTATTACAAAGCTGTAGTAATCAAAACAGCATGATACTGGCACAAAAATAGACACATAGATCAGTGAAACATAATGGAAAGCCCAGAAATAAACTTCCAACTGTATGGTCAGTTAATGTTTGACAAAGCAGGAAAGAATATCCACCGGGGAAAAGACAGTCTCTTCAACAAACCAGGTATTGGAAAACTGGGCGGCAGCAGGCAGCAGGAAGAAAACTGGACCACTTTCTAACACCATACACAAAAATAAATTCAAAATGGATTAAAGACCTAAATGTGAGACCTGAAACCATAAAAATCCCAGAAGAAAACACAGCCTGTAACTTCTTTGACATTAGCCATAGCAACTTCTTTCTAGATATATCTCCTATTATGGGGATATTGTGGCTACATCAAAATAAAAAGCTTCTGCACATCAAAGGAAACAAGAAGCTACTGAAGGGGAGAAGATATTTGCAAACAACATATCTGATATAAAGAACTGATAGAACTCAATATCTATCCAATTAAAATGGAATAAAAATGGGAAGAAAATGGATAAAAAATGGGCAGAAAACATAAGCAGACATTTCCTCAAAGAAGATATCTAGATGGCCAAAAGACATGAAAAGATGCTCATAATGACTTACCATCAGAGATAGGATGTGGAGAAAGGGGAACCCTCTTACACTGTTGGTGGGAATGCAAACTGGTGCAGCCACTTTGGAGAACAGTGTGGAGATTCCTCAGGAAATTAAAAATAGATCTTCCCTATGACCCTGCAATTGCACTGCTGGGTATTTACCCCAAAGATACAGATGTAGTGAAAAGAAGGGCCATCTGTACCCCAATGTTTATAGCAGCAATGGCCACGGTCGCCAAACTGTGGAAAGAACCAAGATGCCCTTCAACGGATGAATGGATAAGGAAGATGTGGTCCATATACACTATGGAGTATTATGCCTCCATCAGAAAGGACGAATACCCAACTTTTGTAGCAACATGGACAGGACTGGAAGAGATTATGTTGAGTGAAATAAGTCAAGCAGAGAAAGTCAAGTATCATATGGTTTCACTTATTGGTGGAGCATAACAAATAATATAGAGGACAAGGGTAGATGGAGAGGAGAAGGGAGTTGAGGGAAATTGGAAGGGGAGGTGAACCATGAGAGACTATGGACTCTGAAAAACAACCTGAGGGTTTTGAAGGGGCGGGGTGGGAGGGTGGGGGAACCAGGTGGTGGGTATTAGGGAGGGCACAGATTGCATGGAGCACTGGGTGTGGTGAAAAAACAATGAATACTGTTACGCTGAAAATAAATAAAAAATTTAAAAAAAAAAAAAAGAGATAGGCAAATCAAAACCACAATGATTTATCTCCTCACATTTGTCAGAATGGCTAAAAGTGGCAACAGAAGTTATAGCAGGTGTTGACAAGGATGTGGAGAAAAAGGAACCCTCTTGTACTGCTGGTGGGAATGCAAACTGGTGTAGCCACTGTGGAAAATAGTATGGAGGTTCCTCAAAAATTTAAAAGTAGAACTACGCTACAGACCAGTAATCACACTACCAGGTATTTACCCAAAGAATACAAAAACAGTAACTCAGAGGGGCACATGCACCCCTATATTTATTGCGGAATTATTTACAATAGCCAAATTACGGAAGCAGTCCCAAGCATCCATCGATTCATGAATGGATAAAGGAGTTGTGAGATATATAGATATATGATGGAATATTATTCAGTCATTAAAAAGAATGAAATCTTGCCATTTGCAATGACATAGATGGAGTTAGAGATATGCTAAGTGAAATGAGGCAGTGAGAAAAAGACAAATACCATATAATTCCTCTCATGCGTGGAATTTGAGAAACAAAATAAATGAGCAAAGGGAAAAAAAGAGAAATTAGGAAACTGCCATGAAGTATATAGTACAAACTGATGGTTACCAGAGGGGAGGGGTTCAGGGGGATGGGTTAAATAGGTAATGAGATTAAGGAATGCATTTGTTGTGATGAGCACCAGGTGATATATGGAATGGTTGAATCACTGTGTTGTACACCTGAAACGTGTAATACAATGCTGAATGTTAACTAACTGGAATCAAAATAAAAGCTTTTAAAAAATTAAAAATACAAAAATACCAGAAGTACACACACAGGTAACTGTTATTCCCTATCTGCTATGCATCCTGATCTTCATGCCTTTTTTTTTTTTTTTTTAAGATTTTGTTTATGTATTCATGAGAGACAGAGAGAAACAGAGGCAGAGGGAAAAGCAGGCTTCCTGTTGAGGGACTCAGTTCCAGGACCTTGGGATCATGACCTGAGCTGAAGGCAGACGTTTAATCCACCAAGTCAGCCAGGCACCCCGATCTTCATGCTTTTATTCCTGCTGTTACCCTGGTGGTGCTTTGTTGTTATGTTTTTGGGTTTTTTCCTGTTTTTAACAGAACGGTTTTAGGTTTACCTAAAAATTGAGCAGAAAGCACACAGGGTTCCCCTATACTTCCTTTCCTTCCTGCCCAGGTTGCCCTTGGCATTGGTTTGGCACATTTGTTAAAATTGATAAACCAATATTGCTACATTATTATTAAGTGAAGCTTATAGTTTATATTGGGGTCACTCACAGTAGTGTGTATTGTGGGTTTTACCAATGCATAATGTCATGTGTCCACCATTTCAGGATCATGAGGATTAGTTTCCCTTCCCTAAAACTCCCCTATTCATCCTTTCCTTTGTTCCAAACTTCTGGCAAACTGATCTATTTACTGTCTCTGTAGTTTTACCTTTTTCAGAAAGATGTAGTTGGAATCAAACAGTATATAGCCTTTTCAGATTGGCTTCCTTCACTTAACAATATGCATTTAAGGTTCGCCACGTCTTTTTAGTGGCTTGATGCAGCTCATTTGTTTTTAGAACTGAATAATATTCCATTGTCTGAATGTACCACAGCTTATCCCTTCACCTATTGAAGGGCATCTGGGTTGCTTCCAGTTTTTGGCAATTATGAACAGAGCTGCTGTAAACATTGTTTGAAAGGTTTTGTGTACACCTAAGTTTTCAACTCATTTGGATAAATACCTAGGAGCATGATTGCTATATTATATCATAATCCATAAAGCTAAACGTTTGTGAAATTGCCAAACTGTCGTCCAAGTGGCTGTGCCATTTTGTATTCTCACCAAAAGTGAGAATTCCTGTTGCTCCACATGCTTGTCAGCATTTGGTATTGTCCATGTTCTGGGTTTTGGCCATTCGGATAGATGTGTGGTAGTATTTCATTTTAGTTTGCTCTTCTAACAGGTAATATCTCATGGTTTTAATGTGCATTTCCCTGATAATTATTGATAATGTACATCTTTTCATGTGTCTGCTGGTCATCTGTATGTCTTCGGGAAAATGTTCAAGTCCTCTAATTATTTAATCATATGTAGTTTTGCTATTGAGTTGAGTTTTTTGTGTATTTTGGATATTAACTTCTTATTGAATATATGATTTACAAATATTTTTCCCAGTCAGTAGGTTGCTTTTTCCTTTTGTTGATGGTTTACTTTGCTGTGCAGAACCTTTGTAGTTTGATTTAGTCCCACTTACTTATTTTTGCTTTTGGAGTCAGTTCCAAAACTTCAGCACCCAGACCAATGTCAGGGAGCTTCTGCCTGTGTTTTTCTAGGAGTTTTATGGTTTCGGGTCTTAACATTCAAGTCTTTAATCCATCTTGAGTTAATTTTTTGCGTATTATGTAAGATAGTGGTCTAGTTTTGTTCTTTTACATGTGGGTGTACCGTTTTCCCAACACCATTTATTGAGAAGACTGTCCTTTCCCCCACTTGTATATTCTTGGTTCCTTTGTTGTAAATTAACTGACCATATATGAGGAGTTTATTTCTGGACTTTCTGTTCTGTTGATCTATTTGTCTGTTTTTATGCCAATATCGCGTAGTATAGTTTGAAATCAGGGAGCATGGTACCTTCATCTTTATTCTTCTTTCCAATATTGTTCATTTTGAGCAAGGTAGCATCTCCTGGGCTTCTCCTCTGTAAAGTTAATCTTTTCCATTTTGTAATTAAGAAACTTTGTGCGTGAAGTACTTTGAATTCCTTATCACATTTTCAGTTTACTAATTCATTTATTTGTATGAATGGGTTAATGATTTCCAGTTTGATGGGTTATAATCTGTTACTATCATTCTTTATTTTGACTACAGATGATTCCTGATTTGACCAGTGAGAGCCTTCAGGCTGGTTTCTGTGTCTTCCTAAATTGTCCTCATCATTTTTCGAGCAGTTTCTAGCTTTCTGTCCTAATAACATATTCCAGGTTCATCTTGTCCTTTCTTTGCTCTATGTCTGGAATCAGCTGTTTCTCCACAGACCCCTGTTTTTTTTTTCAGTGGAGAAGGGTATTTAGAAACCAAGATCTGAGTGCTAATATACTCATTGGTATTAGGGTGTTGCTGCTCCTAGCCCATGTCAGTGAACCAAGCTAGGAAATGTATGTATATATACATACATACATATGTGGACACACATATACATAACACATTTGCATTTATATTTATTTGTATATGAGTATACTTATTGAAAACTGTGAGTTCACAGCAATACCTTCCATCACATCCAGGTTCTCCTCTTTTCATATTTATAACTTCCTTCTCCAATACTAAGAAACCTGGCTTGCATTCACCTTAGTCTATACCCTTATTTGGCCAATTTCCCACATATGTAACCATACTTCTATCTCTGTCATCACCCCCTTTCTGAGGCACATACTGTCCTCAGATCAGGAAGGCTCTGACAGACCCCTCTGAGAATATTTTGCACACACTCTGAAGTATAGCTCCTAGCTTAATACTCTGCTCTAAATATTGAGGTCCAATATTTCCGTGAGGAGGTTGAGTTATAAAGATTAGGCCTAGATATAATTTTATATCTTTATTGCATAAAGTTACTTTTTCTTGGAGGCTATTTTAGTAAAATAAAGAGAGTGAGAGAATGGAATCACTTTGACTTTGAAAATTATTAATTCCTTATTTTTCACTTAATTTATAGGTAAAATATGATCCAAGCTAGTATATAAGTGCATTTGTATATTTTAGAGATTTAAAACACTGACAAGAGGTCACCCTTACACCCAATGCTCAGCTTAAGAAATACAGCATTACAAATACACTGAAGCCCCTTTTGAGCCATTTTCTTTTTTTGTATTTTTCCTTATGTACCATTTCCTGATTGCATTCATTTCCCTCCTTTTGCGAGATAACCACTCTCCACGATTGTATATTCGTTATTCCATGATAGCTTTTTTATTAAAAATTTTTTTTTTTTTGTAGATTGCTGTTGTGGCTGTGATGTGCAAACCCCACAGATGCCCACACATCAGTTTTACAGGAAATATATGTGTGTAAGTGTGGATGCTTTTCATAAGTTGTGTGCATGTGTACTTTAAATGAATTAGTTAATCCCCTAGAATCTTAATCAGTGTATGCTGGTTAACATTTAAAACTTTGATTCAGTAGGTTCATAAGTTAGTTCTTTGAAGCAAGCAGCCATTGATAGGATGTTTCACAGCTTTAAAAATGAAACATATAAAGATTTTAATATGTTGCAGTAAACAAAAAAATACATAAGTTATAGAACTCAAGAGTGACATCTATCAACTTAATAAATGAAACATGAAAATATGAGCTGCCTAAATTCTAAATGTCAGAAATTTAAAATGAGTTTCGATCAGAAAAGTATCATTACAAAGTTATCCCTATAAATAACCTTTAAACATCTTAATTTTAGATAATTGGAAAAATAGGCAGAAGAATATGCATGATTCTGGGTAGGAAGATTAAATGAGAGAAAGGTTTTCCTAAGTTACAGAGAGCACTGTGAGTATCATTCCAAACCTCGGAAAACTTAAATCCTCTTACTTGTCCCTAAAAGCTTAAACCTCTAAAATAACAGTGACTGCAACATTCTGAAAATGACTACAATAATTGTAGACATATAATGTTCCTTATATGTTTCCTGTGTTTACTTGTTCATAGAAAATAAATTAATTGTAGATACTGCAAAGATAGACTCTTCTATTAGGATTTGAAAATGAAGCTTGTTTGCTCTCGGGATTTTATGGAGACTGCAGATGCTTGATCTAGACTGTTGAACTGAGTTTTGTATCTGACATCGTTCTTTGGTTGTATTGGCAGATACTGCCCTGGTGGACCTGATTCAGATTTTGAATATTCAACCCAGTCTTATACTGGATATGAGGTAAAGTGATGTGAAGTCGTCCTGAGGAAGTGTAACATTGTACTTTGACCTATAGTGTGCTCGTAGAAGTACTGGCTTTCTTAAATTTTTTAATTTTTAATTTTTCTCCTGAAGATAGAAGTTGTTCATTCATCAAATATTTGCTGACTATCTACATATATTGCTCTAGTCACTAGAAAAATACTTATATAAGCACTTGTTATATATGTCAACTATTCTAAGTGCTTTACAACTTTAAACCATATAGCAGCATCTTGAAGGTAGATACTGTTACTATCCTGGTTTTGTGAATAAGGAAATAGGCTTAGAAGTCCTAAACATCTGGCCCAGAGACACACTGCTAATAAGTGACAGAGCCAGGTTTTGAATTCTTTATTCCTCACCACCACATTATACTGCCTCTTCAGCAGTGAAAAATGGACAAGGTCCGTGATCTTACAGAATTTACATTCTAATGGAGATAGACAAGAAAGAAGAAAGTATCAGGTACTAGTAAATGCTAAGCCAAGAAGTAAAATAGAGTTAGATCTGTAGAAGCTGAGTAGGTACTTCAGCCTTGGTGGCTGGCAAGTGACTGTCTGAGGAGATGATATTTGGATTGAGTCCTGAATGACATGAAGGAGCCATGCAGGAATATCAGGAGAGAACGTTCCCAGCGGAGAGGATATCTAGAACAAGGAGCTGTAGCAGGAATGACAGTGGGGTATACCAGGACTTATGGGTAAGGGGAAGAATGAGATTGGAAAGACAGATGACATAGGGAGTTTGTAAGCTGCTCAGAGAGTTTGGATTTTATTTTAGGTGTCATGAGAAGCCATTATGGTTGAAAGCAAAGGGATGGTCTGTTCCAGTGTAAGGTTTTAAAAGATCATTTGATGCTGTGTGGGTAAGGATTAGAGTAAGGACAGGGTGCAAGCAGGAGAACAGCAAGCAGGCTTTTGAAGCAGTGAGCCTCTGCAGAAGAGGTCAGCAGCCAGCAAACCACTGGACGTTTTCTTATATATGGGATTTCACTTTTTACTTGTTTTCCATTGTTCAAATTGTTAAAAATACAAAAGGAATTATTCAGTGAAAAAGCTCCCTCTCATTTCTGTCCCCTAGCCACCCCTTTCTGCTCCAGCAGAAAGTGACCCTGGAGGTTTCATAAGTGTTTACACAAAGATAAATATGATTCAAGGAGATGCCCTGCTGGTCAGATACTTAAGACAGTGGGATAGGAACTAGCCAGATGCTATTCAGAACATTATTTTGATCCCTAACAAGACTGAAAAAGGAAGGAGCACAAAAGAAGTTTATTTTTAATACAGTCCTTTTGAAACTACTTATTATTTTTATTGAATGTGGGCCCAGCAGGAGATTTTTCTCTTTTTTTCTTAGCCAACCTCCATGCGAGCTATCCGCGCTAGGTATGACCCTTATCTACAGACAAGACACCGAATAGAGCAGGTAAGTTTTTAAAAAGCATTTTTAAATTCGGTTTTTGTACACTGAAGGTATTATTGTTTGATTTGAGTTGAACCTGAAATAACTAAAAGAGTGTCTTTCCCCTTGGTAAGTTTAAATATCCATCTGAAGGAGGGAGACTAGTTTGCAATACCCAGCAAGGTCAGAAACGCTACTTCCTTTCGTGACTCTTACTGCTTTAAGGTTTTATTCTCTAAATTTCTTACAACTTGTACAGACTCATTTACCAGACGAAATTTACAGATATAGATGTGTGGAAGTCCTTAGACAGTAGGTGGATGGATTGAATATTTGCTTCCATATGCCACATAAAAAGTATCGTGCCTGGTTTGCCAGGGTGGGAATAGAGAATTGACTGCAAAAGGGTACGAGGAACTTCTGGGAGTTGTGAAATTGTTCTGTATAATGACTGTGGTGGTAATTACACAACTCTAAACACATAACCAAACTCATCTGGTTGTACACTTAAAAAATAATTGATTTTATTGTATGTAAATTATACTCCAGTATAACCAATTAAATACAAGTCCTGTGTCAACAGCCTTGCTCTGTTTGGGAAATCTAAATGTTAATATAGTTTTTCTCTTTTATAATTCTATTTTGAACTTACCCAACTTAAAAAAGCGTGACCACTAATTTTTACAGTGACGTCTGGTAGGGCAACTACGAAATCTCCAATGGAAAGTAGTACATCCATGTCCTTAAGTCATTTCTGTGTTTGTTTAACTAGTATTAGTGAATGCCAGCCAGTTCAGATTTTTCACTTCACTGTCACCCAAGCACATGTTCATCACGATTGTCACGTGTAGGAAAGGACCCCTGCCTGGGTGGAACCTACATAGTTTAGAAAAGCATCCTTTAAACTGACCATTGCTTCAGTTTCTTTTTTAACTGTGGCATTTAATTCATTTAAAATGTTTCAATAGCATATGAAATTTTTTTGTTTACTGGAAAGGGAATGGGTTTTAAACGATTTGGAAACTACTGTAGAACATAAACAGTGAATTTTGGAACACTGGAAAAAAATAAAATTAAAAAAAAGGAAAAGAAACTACTGTAAGCAGTGATTCTTTTCTTAACTGTAAATGCACTAGAATCACCTGAGTATCTTTTCCAAAACATATGCCAGCATTTCACCTCTAGAGTTCAATTAAGTGTAGTTTACGGTTCTGGCAAGATATTTTGAAAAAGCTACCAGAATGATTTTGTTGTGTATCCCTTGTAAACAATCACAGATAGAAAGCTTTCTTTTTGTGTGTGTGTGTGTGTGTGTGTGTACACAGCTTACATACACACTCAAATACATATTTGCTTGTGCATGAGTATGTATATATGAATATTTACATACATAAAGATATATGCATAAATTGTTATTTGCCATTTTCAGAAACAAACATTTTAGAACAAACAACATTTCAGAAACAAACATTTTGTCCATATTAAATGTAGACATACTTTACACAGTGCATTAATTTGAGTTCATAATTTGGTAGTCCCCTTGACCCAGTTTTTCTCAAGCCTAAGATATGGCAAGAAATTTTTTTTTAATTGAATTGTAGCCGACACACAATATTACATTAGTTTCAGGCATCCAGCCTAGTGGTTCAACATGTCTATTTGTTATGCTGTGCTCACCACAAGTGTAGCTACCATCACTCACCCTGCAATGCTGTTACAGTATCATTGACTATATTTCTATGCTGTACTTTTTATCCCCGTGACTTATTCATTCTGTAACTGGAAGCCTGTATCTCCTACTGCCTTTCAGCTATTTTTTCCATCCCTTCACCCACTTACCCTCTGGCAACCATCAGTGTGTTCTCTGCATTTATGGCTCTTTCTGCTTTTTGTTTATCCGTTTTTGTTTTTCAGATTTCACATATAAATGAAATCATACGGCATTTGTTTTTCCTGTATCTGACTTATTCTCCTTAGCACAATACCCTCTGGTTCCCTCCATGTTTTTGTATATGCAAGAGCTCATTCTTTTTTGTGGCTGATTTATATTCCATTGTATATATATATATCACATCTTCTTTATCCCTTTGTCTATCAGTGGATACTTGGATTGCTTTCATCTTGGCTACTGTAAATAATGCTGCAGTAAATAGAGGAGTGCATATATCTTTCCGAATTTGTGTTTTTGTTTTTCTTTGGGTACCTACCTGGTAGTGGGATTACTCATACTGATTTTCTATTTTTAATTTTTTGAGGAACCTAAGAAATTTAAATACCTGTTTTTAAAATTTAGAATCTTGGCTTGTTATGGTTGACAAAATGAAAAATCTGTACTATTCTCTCCCCTGGAGAGAGTTACTATTTCATATTTTATCAATCAGACTTTTATTTTCCTTTTTTCCTCCAGAGAGCAGTGCCACCTGTACTCATAATCGTCACAACTGATTTAAAACTTCAAAGTTTTGATTTAAAATTGCCTTCTTAATTTTTCTTTGTAATGTAGTGTTCTTTTTCTTCCACTGGCATCAAGTCTTGATTTTGTTGCATATAGTCATCTTTTTTGTGCCCAAGGCTTACCGCAAGTTCTGACATAAAAATACATAATCAATAAATATTTATTATATTGCATATTGTATTATATTATTATATTTGCCCTTCCTGCTTTCTAGTTTATATTCTCCATGTTTTTAATTTCCCACATATATATTGATGTTAAGCTTCTTTCTGATTCTTTATAATTCTCCCTTTCCCTCCATGAGCTATAATTTTTTTTCCTTTCAGACTCCGGAGTCTATTTTTTTAATCCACAGAATTTGCTAAATATGTTTAATTGCTTTTCATTTTTAAACTATTCTGATGAAAATGCTACAAAATAAAATTAGAAATTCGCAGTGTCTTCTTAGGTTAGTTGACTGTGTCTAATGCTGATGAATTTATATGTATTTCAGTTAAAACAACTTGGTCACAGTGTGGATAAAGTGGAGTTTATTGTGATGGGTGGAACATTTATGGCCCTTCCAGAAGAATACAGAGATTATTTTATTCGAAATTTACATGATGCCTTATCAGGACATACCTCCAACAATATTTACGAGGCAGTCAAGTAAGAAATCCTTATTTTACCATATTCTCCAGAGTGGTTATCAGCTTATCCTCCTAGCCGCAGCCTTTGAGAATGTCTTCTGCTCTACATCTATGTTCCTAGTTCTTTTTGGTGGTGCGGGGGTGGAGTGGTGGATTTTGTTCATTTTATTTGCATATTTTTGATGGGTTATAATTAAAATACATTTTTTCTAGTTTACTGAGATATAATTGATGTACAGCATTGTAAAATTTATGGTGTACAGCATAAAGACTTACATATATTGTGAGATGGCCACCACAGTCAGCTTAATTAGCATCCATCACCTTACACATTCCTAGTTCTCATAGTTATGTCTATTTGTGGGAAAGGACTGTTTTCATTGAAAAAATTATTTTTTTAAATAAGTACATATGGTTCACTGACATTAGTATCCTCTGAGAAAGAACAATTCATAAAATCACCGAAGGTTTTTCAACCATAGGCTGGTCTAAACTACTAAACTAAAACTAAACTAATTGTGTCTTTAAACCACTCAAAAAGAGCACTAAGGGTACACTTTATGTAAAACATCTGGCTGCCATGAAATCAATGAAACAAGTGATTATTATTTAATAATTTATTAATAACTACTAAATAATTTCTGTTCATGAATGAGATGATTTATTCATTGTAGTTGATAAAGCAAAAGAAAATTATACATTCTTTTGATATCTCATATCTCAGTTTTTAAGCAAGAAGAATAATAAGTTTTATATATAGTTATTTAAAAAGTAGGTTTTAAAGTAGGTTTTATTTTCAGAAGTTTCAGGAAAACCTAGTTAATTACTGTATGTTATTTACTCAGTGTTTATGGAGGGCCCACTAGGTGTTGTGCCCTGCTTTAGGCACTAGGAATAAGGATGTTGTCCTCACTCTTGAGGTACTTATTTCTACTAGTTCAACAAATAAATAGGAATGCTATGGTAGATTGCTTCTCGGCCTTTTGGCTAAGATCAAGTGTAGGAATGCTATGGTAGATAGAAATAGACTACTATGATAAAGAACAAGATTATTCTCTGGACAACATGGTAGTATTTAAGCTGAGACCCAATGTATAAAGAATAATTAGGCCAAGAGCAGAAAAAATAAGACAAAAATTACTGAAATGGGGAAGATCTTGGGGTCTTCTAGGAACAGAGAGGAGGCCACTGTGACTAGACTCCAGTGAACAAAGGAGAGAATATCATGAGGTGAGCTTGCAGTGTTAAGTACATACGGGCCAGAGAATATAATACTTTTGAGGAGCCAAAATTTTATTTGAAATGCAGTAGAAAGTAGATGGTTTTAAGCAGGAGAGTGACACATTCAGGTTGATGAGAAGGTCATTCTGTCTATTGTCTGGGTAATGGATTGGAGGATTACAAGAGTAAAAGTGAGAAGCCAGATAGAAGACTATTATGTCCATCATAGCTCACTTGAGGGTGGTGGCAGTAATGATGGAGAAGAGAGGATGGATTAGAACTCTGTTTTATTGCTGCAAATGACAGGACTTTGGGATGGGTTGGGGGTAAGAAAGAGGAAAGAATCAAGCATGATACCCAACTTTTGGTTATAGGAAATGGTTGATGGGTGAGGCTATATGCTGAGATGAAAAAGACAGAGAGAAGAGCAGGTATATGGGAGAAAACCAAGAATTTTACTTTGGTTATGTTAAGTTTGAAATACCTAAGGTACATTCAAGTGGAGATTTGGGTAGACTATACAAGAGACATCTGGGCTGGCAATGCAAAATTGGGGTTTATCAACCTATACATGGCATTTGTAGCCATGCAGACAGATAAGATCACCTAATATGGTAAGGTTATCAGTCTCTGAGGTATATATAGTGAAAAAGCAATTTTTAGAGCCAGTTCTTACAGTATGGATCCCATCAGTTTTGTGTACCTGCACATAAATGTAAATGCAGGGACATGTGTGTAAATGCTTAGAAAATCTAAATGCATTGAAGAGATAGTAGAGTGATGATTGATGGTTATTACGGGCATTAGAGCTGAGGAGGAAGGGACATGGGAGATGGGGATAAAGGAGGACATTCATGTTTGTATATCATGTGCTGGGCATTGTGGTAAGTATTCATTTTTTTTTAAACTTACAGTAAACCTTTGAATTAAGTATTTATTTGTTTTTAAAGATTTTATTTACCTACTTGAGAGATAGCACGAGAGAGCACAAGCAGGGGGTGGGGCAGAGGGAGTGGGAGAAGCAGGCTCCCCGCTGAGCAGGGAGCCAGATGCCAGGACCCATGGATCATGACCTGAGCTAAAGGCAGGCACTTAACCAACTGAGCCACCCAGGCACCCTGAGTTAAGTATGTAAACTACCCCTGTTTTACAGGTAAGGAAACTAAGGTACAGAGATTAAGCAACTTGTCAAAATTACACAGGTAGTTGGTGGCCAAGTGGGGCTGTGAAACCAGGCAGCTTTGCTTTCAGAGCCTGAACTTGGCTCTAATGCAAGAAACTGTGCTAGATTCAAAAATTTATGAAAGTGTGTGTGTCTATGTGTATATGAGCACACATGTGTGTACATCATTAGAACTTCAGGGGCGCCTGGGTGGCTCAGTGGGTTAAAGCCTCTGCTTTCAGCTCAGGTCATGATCTCAGGGTCCTGGGATCGAGCCCCACATAACGCTCTCTGCTCAGCAGGGAGCCTGCATCCTTCTCTCTCTCTGCCTGCCTCTCTGCCTAGTTGTGATCTCTCTGTCAAATAAATAAATAAAATCTTAAAAAAAAAAAAAGAACTTCAAAATATTGGAAGAAATAGGATCTCTTTGGAGTTTTTTTCATACTCCTCTTCCTGTGTTCAGACTTTTTTCTGGCTTCTCTTTTATATTGGGGAGGGAGGGTCACATAGGTAATAACAAAGTTGTTCAAATAGTGCCCCTCTTAGAGAATTTTTTATAGAGTATAAGTGCGGCCAAAGTTTGAATGAACCTAAGGGTATTATAAATAAAATGGTTCTTGGCACATAGTAGCCATAAGTAAATGTGTGAATACATTTTGAATGAATGATTAGTCTATAGGTGAAATACTGACAGCTCACGACAGGTAGGGCAACCTCTTAGATTAGGGACACTTTTTGTGTTCTTTCTACTTTCCCTGTCCCCTTAGCTATCAAGGGTTATCTCGAGAGATCTGTATAAAGAGTTTAACAACTGGGAGAGTGTGTGAGGAACCTACTTTGATTGGTTCTAGAGAATGTGATGGGTTAATTCTATGTCCATGAATCTAGACTTAATAACAGCTGGCTGGTGTGATCTCTTCCTCCTACAGGATCTTTAGTAGGAAGATGAGATGATGACCATATTTTTACTGCTTATTTGAAATCTTGATCGTTCATGAATATAAGTCATGCTTAGTAAAACACTGAAATCTTTGAAACTTTAGAGGAATAATGTAGTCCAGCCCATTCTTCTTAATACTGAAAATCAGGTGATAGCTTAGAATAAAATGTTATTTGAGAGGAAACAACATTAATTAGTTCAAAGCCCCATGACATTGAAATGGCAACTGTACTTCAGAATTACTAAAATTCATTTAACTCTGAGAATTCTGTAACAGGATAATCTATCAAGACCATTGAATTTTTCTACCCACACTTAGATATTACACACTCTTTTCTCAGTGCAGCTCTTCTCGTGTTGAATACCTCATTTGCTAAGTGGAACTGAGTAGACTGTCTTGGACTTGCCCCACCCTCCCAACCTCCATAAAAGTTTGCCACAAAGCTTTTTGCAGAATATAGTTTGAGTCCCCTGGGTCATATGAGCTAAGTTAACTGAAGATCAGCATAATTAATTTTTAGGATGCAGCTAGTTTGACATTTTTATCAATTGAAACTTTAAAATTTTTGCTTTATTCTTAGTATGAAGTTTTAGCTTTATTTTTGCAGAAATGTTCTAGTGCCTTTTATAAGTTGTCTGTTATTGGCGTAAAAATAGACTTTATATTATAACTATCCAGCTTTAGAGCACGATAGGTTTGTAGAAAAAGCCCTTTGGAGAAGGAAGCCTCTTTCTGCAATGGACTAGGCCAAGCCAGCGTTGTTTTGTTTCTGTTCTTGAATTTGCCTCAAGAGGGCAACAAACACTTACTTTCAGATGAAAATTTATATATGATTTGAGTCTTCATTGCAACAAATCTCATGAACGGCTCTTGGGAAGTAATAAAAGTACAATCTGGGAGCCATAAAACCATCCATGAATGTTACACCGAATCATGGCAACCTACATTTGACATGTTTTGTTCTTTTCTCTTAGTCTCTATACTTTTATGAGATAATCTGGGAAAAGCTGATTTGTGGTATCTTGTTTATTTTGTTGAGGTAAATTTTTTGCTACTACTACATTTTTGCTACCATACTTAAAGATGGCATTTAGTTTTTCAGGAAATGTTACATAGTTTAAAGAAATAGCAGTCTGGATTGTGCTATAGAACTAGAGACCTAGAAGACCATTTTCAAATGTTAACATTTTGTGAAATAAAGAACAGCCCAGAGATGATGTGTTTTGGACATAATGTGTTTTCTTCAAAAATTTTTGGATGAGATCTTTACCTCTCCGTTTTCTATGTTCTCTTGCACTAAGGGTATTTGTGAAGACTGGCTGGGTTACCCAGTGTGGCTGACCTTTCCCAGACGTTAAGTAATGAGCTTCATGTTTATTTTAATGTTCGTTGCTATTATTTTATTATTGCTGAGTACAAATATGCAATATTGATTTTAATTAGCACAGCAGAGGTTTTAATTTAAAAGCTTAATTTCAGGGGTGCCTGGGTGGCTCAGTGGGTTAAAGCCTCTGCCTTCGGCTCAGGTCATGATCTCAGGGTCCTGGGAACGAGCCCCACGGGCTGTCTGCTCAGCAGGGAGCCTGCTTCTCTTCCTCTCTCTCTGCCTGCCTCTCTGCCTACTTGTGATCTCTGTCAAATAAATAAAATCTTAAAAAAAAAAACTTAATTTCAAATCAAGTTAAAAATTACATAGTGACAGATGAGTCCATAATAATGTTTAAGATTAGAAGTCTTCATTCAAATTGCAGTTACCTCATGTTACCCTCCTTTGTTATCCAGTGTCTAACCTGATCAAAGTTTAAGCCATGTTTAAGCCTGATCAAAATTTTGGTTTTTACTTAAAAGATTAAAAGTTAAGGTAAGGAAAAGCCCCCCAGAGTGAATCTGGTTTCTATTTACAGCAAGTTAGTAGCAAAAAGTATGTTCTATCCTTGCAAATAGAAAAATTTGAAAGCTGAGTAAAAGAGTTCAAGGACAAAGCAGGTGTGGTTTCTGTCAAGGTGCATTAAATCAAGCAAAGTGATTATCACTCATTTCTATCAGCTAGACTGAAACTCCACTTGTCTCCAGAGAGCAACAACTCCTGGTGACTGTTGTCCTCTAAAAATCATAGCTTGGGGATGAAAAGGACCGGCAGTAGGATCTGAGTCACCCATTCACTGGAATGCAAATATTGCCAAATAACTCAGAATAACCTTTTAAAATAGTTTTATTCCTTTTTAATCAGTCCTGCCCAGCAGCAGTTTTACATTCAATCTTTAATGCTTTTTGGCTGTTTTTAAAAGATGCAGTTTCAAAGGGTAGTTACCCATCAAGAAGTGGGTGAGTCATACCTTCTCCCAGTGGAATTTTTAATTCATTTCCGTTTCTTCCTCTTTTTGCCCCTCATCAATGACTTTAAATCCTCCAGCTGTGTCCTTATGTGTCTTGGAAAAGTTGGTGTGCTAGATAATGCTGGGTACCAGGCCTAGAAGACAGTTTCATAGATTTGCAGAAGTTAGGAAGAAAGCAAAAGCAACCTCAGAGGGCTTGAAAGTGATTATTTTCTTCCTTGCTGCCCTGGGCATTATTTCTGGCACACTTCAGATTTCTTGCATTTCTGGGCTTTGGCTTTAATATATTCCTCACCCCTCACTTTATATATTGACCTCTTTTGCTTCCTCCATCGATCAACCAGCTTTTCATGGGTGGTGACCAGGATCCTTAACTTTAGCAGTCCAACCTAAAATATGATCTCAGTCATATTAGCTGCTGTATTTCTTCCAACATACAGAATTTTTCAGTGAGCACTACATGCTTGTCACCTGGATTCTGCAGTACTTCCTTTATCACATACTTATCCAACTATCCATTTTTCTACCCATCCATGGATCCCATTTTTTTTTATGTATTTCAAAACACGTTGCAGGCTTTAGTACACTTCTTTCCAAATATAGTCCGCTGTGTTTTCTTTTGAAGTAAATTTACATACAATGAAGTGCAAAGATCTTAAGTGTATCATTTGATGAGTTGTAATAAACATATATACCTGTGCATCAAAATGCTGTCATGATGTAGAACATAACCGTCATCCCAGAAAGCTTCCTCGTGCCCCTTCCCAGTAAATTCTCATCTGTATCTCCCAAAGGCAACCATTATTCCCCTTTTTTCCCCCTTCCATACAGACATATACTGTTTTGTATAAGGCTTCTTTCACTGAGCTTAATATTTGGAGATTCATCAGTGTTGGGTATTTCAGTGGTTGCGCTGAGAAGTATTCCATTGTATGCATGACCACAGCTTATCCATTCTATCAATGGACACCTGGGCTATTTCCAGTTTGCAGTTATTATGATAAAACTTCAATGAACATACTCATACAAGTCTTATTGTGAATATTGCATTTATTTCTGTTGGGTAAGCCAGAAGTAGAATTGCTACATCTGTGTTTAATTTTTTAAGAAACTGCCAGACATTTTTCCAAAGTAGTTGTACCATTTGTACTCTGACCGGTGATGTATGAGTATTTGGTTTTTCCACATCCTCACCAACATATGGTGGTGTCAGTCTTTTTAATTTTAGCCATTCTAGTAGGTGTGTAATGGTTTCTCATTGTGGCTTTAATTTGCATTTTCCTGATGACTAATGACAATGAGCACTTTATCATGTGCTTATGCTTTCTGTGTATATTTCCTTTGTGAAGTGTCTGTTAAAATCTTTTGCCCATTTTTTATTGGACTGTTATAAATCCTGGATACCAGTCCTTTGCTAGATCTGTATTTTACAAATACGAAAGCCCAGTCTCTGGCTTGAGTATTCATTATATTAAGATTAACTTTAAGCTGAAGTTTTTATTTTGATGAAGTCTAATTTAGCAGTTTTTTGCTTTAGTAGTTACTGCTCTTGTATTGTCTCTATTAAACCTGGGCTTACTCCCAAGACAAGAAGATACTCTCCTGTGTTTTCTTCTAGTTCTCATTTTAGGTTTTTATATTTAGCTTGCCTGTTCAGGCTTGTGATCCATCTTGAATTAATTTTTATATGTAGTGTGAAGTAAGTCAAAGTTTCTTTTTTCCCTTAAAAATAGACATCTAATTGTTTCAACATTACTTCTTTAAAAACGTCCCCATTTTTTTGTTTCAACATTACTTTTTAAAAAACTTACCCATTTTTCCCATGAAAACTTTCCCATTTAGATTATATTGGTGGCTTTGTCAAAAATTGATGGACTTTAAATGTGGAACTGGGCTCTGTTCTGTCCCATTGATCCATTTTTTAGTTCTTACGCCAGTAACATACTGTCTGATCATGGTAGCTTCATAGTATATCTTGAATACAAGTAGTTTGAGTCATCTTTTTCATTGTTTTTCAAGATTGTCTTGTATATTCTAGTTCCTTTGCATTTCTATATAAAGTTTAGAATCAGCTTATCAATTTCTACTAAAAAGTGTGTTAGGATTGGGATTGTGTTAAAACTATAAAACAATTTGGAGAAAATTGACAATAATATTGAGTCTTCTGATCAATGAACATAGTCTATCTCTTCATTTACTTAGATCTTCTTTAATTCCTTGTAGAAGTTTCCAGTGTAGAGATCTTATTAGCCTTTTGTTAAATTTACTCCAAAATATTTTTATGTCTGTTCATGCTACAGAAGTTGAACTTCTTAAAAATTTCATTTTCAGATTGTTTACAGATAGTATATAGATATATCGTTGATTTTTGTATAGTAACCTAGTATCATATTACCATAATAAATTCACTACTTAGTTCTAAAAGCTGTTTTTGTAAATTTGCTAAGATTTTCTTCATGAGCAATCACTTAATTTGCAAATACAGTGGGCTTTAATTTTTCTTTTTGGATTTGCATCCTTTATCTTGCTTTGTTGTAATGGCTAGGACATTAAGACAGTGTTAAATGTAAGTGGTGAAAGTGGACTTTGTTTTCTTATCCCCAGTAACCAGGGGAAGCATTTAATATTTCAATATTAACTGCAATGTTACTTGAGGGTTTTTTTGTAGGTACTTTTATTAGATTGAAGAAGTTTGCTGAGAGGTTTTATCATTAATTCATTTGTCTAATGACTTCTCTATATTTGTTCAGATGATCACATATTTTTCCTACTTTATTTTTATCAGGTAGATTACTTTTTTTTTTTTTTAATTTTAAACTAACCTTGCATTCCTAGGATAAACCCTATTTGATCATAATGTGTTATCCTCTTTATATATCATCTTGTTAATACTTTGGAAAGGATTTGTATATATGTTCATGAACAGTGGTGGTTTGTAATCTCTTTTTTTGTGATTTTTTTGTTAGGTTTTGGTATTAGTGTTATTATGCTGGCCCCATTAAACATGTTAGGAAGTATGTCCGTCTCTGTTTTCTGAAAGTTCATGTAAAATCAATGTCTTTTCTTCCGTAAGTGTTTGTTAAAACTCACCAGTAGAATGATCCAAGGCTGAAGTTTTCCTTATGGAAGGGTTTTAGATGATTAAGTCAGTTCCTAACTAAGGATATTCAGATTTTCTGTTTTATCTGTATCCATTTTGGTAAGTTATATTTTTCAAGGACTTTGTCTACTTCATCCAGGTTGTTGAACTTTTTTGGCATTAAGTTGTTCATAATATTCCCTTATGCTTTTAATATCTGTAGGGTGTTAATGATCACCCCTCTTTCAATCCTGATACTGATAATCTGTGTTCTCTCTTTTTTTTTTCTTGATTAGTCTAGTTAGGGGTTTATCAATTTTGTTCTTTTCAAAGAACTGACTTTTGACTTTATGTCCTCTACTTCATTGATTTTTGTTTTACTTTTTTGTTGTTGTCTTCTCCTTTCTTTGGCATGCTTCATGGTTCTTTTTCTATGACTTAGTAAGGTATAGAGGCTTGGCCATTATTATAGACCTTTTTTCTTTTCTGATGTAAGTATTTAAACCTTTAAGTTTTCCTCTAAGCACTGCTTTGGCAGAATCCCATAAACTTTGATATGTTATATTATAATTATTATTCTCTTAAAGTATTTTTTAAATTCTTTATATTTGGACCCATGGATTATATAGAAATGGGATGTTTGGTTTCCAGATTTCCAGAAACATGGAGTTTTTCTTGATATCTCATTGTTGTCAGTTTCTAATTTAATGCTGTTTTAGTCAGAGAGAGACTATTCTGTATGGTTTCAGTTTTTGTTTTTTGGGGGGATTTTTTTTTTTTTTATGATATTTATTTATTTATTTAAGGGAGAGAAAGAGGGCATGGGAGGGGCTGAGGGAGAGGAGAGAGAGAATCCGAAGCGGACTCCACAGTGGATGAGGAGCCTCATGCGGGCTCAGTCTCATGACCCTGAGATCATGACCTGAGCTGAAATCGGGAGTTGGATACTTAACTGTCTGAGCCACCCAGGCACCCGTTCCTAAATAGGAAATTAACCTTCTTTTTTTTTTTTTTTTTAAGATTTTATTTATTTATTTGACAGACAAAGATCACAAGCAGAGAGAGGAGGAAGCAGGCTCCCTGCAGAGCAGAGAGCCCGATGCGGGGCTCAATCCCAGGACCCTGGGATCATGACCTGAGCCGAAGGCAGAGGCTCCAACCCACTGAGCCACCCAGGCGCCCCTAGGAAATTAACCTTCTTAAGAGAAAAAGTCCCTTATATCTAGCATAATGTTTTACGGATAGAGAGTACTAAGTAAGTGTTATTAAATGAACCCAGTGGAAAGAACTGTGCATGAAGAATCAGAAGACTTAGTTTCCACACTTAAGTCTGTGATCATCTTACATTATTACCTGATTTAAGCCAGTTATGTGTTCTGTGCTTTCATTTACTCATCTATAAAAATGAGGTGGGACTAGATTATCTCTGAAATTACTACTTTCTCTGACATTCTGTAGTTTGAAGATTTCTGTTGGAATGAGAATGTTTATCTAAAAGATGTATTTGGAAGTTACTTTTCATCTAGCAGTCACTTTCTGACAATGACTTTTCTATATTGCATTTATAGTCCTTATATATAGTCCTTAAAGTAGAATGTGAATGTAGTGTTGAAAGAATATGTAATAACTCTTTTTTTTTCTTTTCTATTAATAATGCATTGCTGTTGGTTCTTCAGCTGTCTGATAGCATTCTTGTCAGCTGTTGAAAGAATCAAAAACCAAAATGTTATGGGTTGTTTTGTCTATATATATCTTACTGTCTTACACCTTGTCAACTAGCATGATAGGGAGCAAAAGTCCCTTATTAGTCTCTAAACTACAAGGTCACCAGGTTAGTTTTTCATTGGTTGTGCTCATTTAAAAATCAGAATTCTCTTTGTTTCTGTTTCCTTGGTTTGTGTTGGGCAGAACCTTGTTTTATAGACCTCATTGACATAACAACCAATGTCTAGGAAGCAAACTTGACCACTGTCTCAGAAGGGGAAAAAAATTGTTACTTTTAAATCATCAAACACCCAACTCAATCATTTTTAAGTCTAGAATATCACCAGCACAGCATTGTACAGAGCATAAAATTTTATTGAGATATATTTTCCAGATATGACAATAGCAAAAAAAGAATTTGTTTGGTCTGTGGTGCTACTCCAGAGAAATTGCATCATTAACCCCAGATGTTATTTGGCGATTCAAACAAATTTTTGGCTTTCCAAGAATTTTGTAAATTCTAATTAGCCAATTTTGGGGTTGTAGATATGGAAGAGAGTTTCACATTATGACTAATGAAAATTAACATTTCTTCTGTGTACTATTTTTATTTACTTTGCCATTTAGTTTGAGCAGGTTGAGGTTCTGTAGGATTTTCAGGAATTTGGGCCTTGAGCTCTAGTGAGATTTCACACAGGAGTAGACTTAAGACACATTGACTTTATTAATGACAGAGGTTTTAAAATTGGTTTCTTTTGTTTGTTTTTTTTTAAAGATTTTATTTATTTCTCAGAGAGAGATACAGCGAGAGAAGGAACATAAGTAGGGGAAGTGAGAGAGGGAGAAGGAGGCTTCCTGCTGAGCAGAGAGCCTGATGTGGGACTTGATCCCAGGACCCGGGGATTATGACCTGAGCTGAAGGCGGACACTTAATGACTGAGCCACCCAGGCACCATTGACAGAGGTTTTAAAAGAGGACTGCAACAAACTGATAGCAATGAAAAGTGTTCTTTGGTGCTATAATCTTCCTGGAGTGAATCATGTAAACAGTTTCCAGAAGATAATAGACTTTAACATTGGTTTGCTGTCTTCCTTCAGTGTCCCCTTTGTTGGGGCCCTTCAGGCAAGGAGTTAGTAATAATAGATACCACTTTTATAGTTTACTTTTTTCCTTCTATAAATAGAACCAAGAAATAATATATGTTCATATTTCTGCCCCTTTTAGGTCTTTGTTCTTAAGTGGTTCTTGATTTCATCTGTTTCTTTTTCTTGCAACTAGATTGTTAAGCATCTCTGGGACAAGAGCTAGTGTATTATTCCTTTCTATAGAATCCCTGGTCTAGTTTGAGGCATCCTCTAGGGTTGATTCTTTGCAAGAGGAAAGATAACCAGCAGAATTATCTAGAGGCTGCTGTGGGAAGGTAAAGAAAGACCTGTGTCTTTAGTTATGCTTGATTACTTATTCGTTCTTTGTATTTGTATTTTTTTATACTGAAGTAGAGTTTTTAATGCTGAAGACTTTAAGCAGTTACCGCTAAACATATTCGAGCCTACTGCCTTCAAGGTGCCTCCTGTCTAGATGCACAGACAAACATCCAGCAATAACAAGGCAAACAGTATTCATATTTTGGGCAAGGTGGCTCTGGGAATGGGAGCACAAAGTGATGAGAGGTTCTGGGAAGATGTTGTGGGAGGAGAAATATATTTGAGCTATGTTTTGAAGACGAGGTAACATATAGTTTTTGTGTACTTTCAAACTCTGAAGGTATTGTCCCACCCCACTTCCACCCGCCCAACCTTCTTAAAAAAAAGCACAAGTTATTGGCTTAAGTTATATTTGGCTTTGCAGAGCGTATTAGCTAGCATCTTTTGTAGTTGGTGCCACTACTGTGGCATACAGAAACGTGTAGGATTCAGTATAGCCCCGCATAGTAGGGTCCAGACTTATTTAAGATGACCCTGTAATACCACAAAAAGAGCAGTGGAGTCGGAATTAGAAGACCTGGGTATGAGTCCTAACTTGGCCTTTAGAAGTTTATGATCAGGGTTGGAAAATGTGTAGCACATTTCCTGGGTGCCCAAGAACTTAAGAATTTTGTGGCCCCCCAGAAGATATGGGAGTTGAACTGGGTACTAACAGAGAGGCATCCTATTGGATGGCTACCTAAAATGATATGAGGGTTATGGCAGGCCCTAAAAATTGCCCCAAAGTTGCTTAGACTAGTTGAAAGCCTTCATGCAAATATTTGCATATTAAAGAACAATCATTAATATCTTTACACTGTTGTTCAATGAAGAGGTAGGTTCAGTGATTGTAGGACTAAATGTAGCTTTAACAAAAATCCCAATAAAAACACAGTTATCCTATAGGAAAGATGACCTTAAACTCTGTTCTTTTAGGAAAATACCCCATTAATTTGTCATTCAGATTAAGAGTTTCTGCTTAATTGCTTTCCAAATGAAAATACAATTCTGAAAAGAAGGTAGTGGTAAAAGCTTTTTGTAAATACAAAATGTTAGCTTTTAAAAACTTATTTTTTTTAATTTTTCCATTTCTTACCCTGCAAAAGGTAATGACATTTCCCTTAAGAGGAAAGACATTTTTGAAATGGAGTTAAATTATTGTTTGAGAATAAGGCTTGTCTCTGTCCTTATACTATATTCCAATTACTAAGAAAGAGATCTTACAGTCCTTGCAGCAGCTTCCTCTCTGTGTCTGCATGCCTTCGTGATTTGGGCAATAGAAAGATTAACTGGTGATTTTCTCTTTCCTGTGGACAGATTCCCACTTGCACAGTTGCCCGTCCTCTAGTTTTTTCCCAGTGATCCAAGGTACTGTTGTGCTGCTGAGCTTTCTTTTAAGAAAAACTGGAGACTTTGAAACAGTCAGTTAATAGGGAGATATATGGTACAATTTTAGAATGCCTGATTCTATTATGTTCTTCTTTACTTTCTTAAATACACTAATTTAGAGTTTCTTGCTTTCCTTTCTTTTTAAATCAGTCTTCATATGGTTTTCTTTCTCCATGAGTATTTTAATTTTTTAAATATGGTTTTCCCCAAACACAATAATTGATATTTAAAGAAAATTATATTTGGCCATGGCATTTTGTACTTCTTTCTGTTAGTGCAGATCTTAGTACCCACCTATTTGAGAGGCGTGGGACTTTCTGACTTATTTCAAAGATGCATAATGATTTATATCCTGTCTTGGGCAAGATTTGATAAATATCTGAGCACTTTATCTCTCTTATGATTCAGTTTTCAGTCACTTTGGACCACTTATTTACTTTTTAGTTCTGTTGCCTCTGGTAATCCCATATAAAACCTTATAGGTTTAATAAACAGTGCAAAAGAGTTGGAATATCAAGAATGAAAAATTTCAGAATCAGTGTTCCAGTTCAGTGATTAACTTTGTTAATAACTGTTATTAAAATTAAGTCAGCTTTTATTGACAGTTAATGAAGAAGTGAACCTAAAGGAAGAGTTTAAAAATTTTGGAAACTTGATGATTTTTATACTTGAAGAAAGGACTTTGAACTTCTTTGAAAGGAAGAAAATTAAACGGGGGGTGCGGGGAGAAAAGGAGCTTTCCCTTATCCTCCCAGGGAATTGAGAAAGTTGTATAAGGGTGCACCAAAAAGAAACACTGGGTTCTAGGATGTTAGAGAAGTTGAAAAGAGAAATCTGATGTTCCTTGCTGAATTGTCTAAGCAGTGCCATAAAGTGAAATGAAGAATAAGAATTTAGAAGTCAGATGGACCCAATTTCAAATCCTGACTTGGATATTATGAGCTCTGTGTCCTTAGACAAGGTACTTCATCTCTTTGAACCTCAGTTTCTTCTGTGAAATGGAGATAAGAAGACATGCTTCATTGAGCTGATGGAGCGTTCCATATATGTACAGAGTATCTAGCATAGCGCTTGGCGCCGTGGCCTCCGGAAATGTTAGGTCCTCTGCTCACATTAGCAGCCCCCTCAGTAGGTCCCTTTTACTTTCCTGGATTCTCAGCCAACAGTAAAGCCATTAACTCAAGCAACTTGAATCTAAAGTATTACTCACTACTTTGATACCTAGTGTTAGTGAAAGAGAAGAATGATGCCTAATTTTGTAAATTATTGCTAAGATTAATAGGCTTGGCAGAATGACTTGTTTGTGTATATAGAAGACATTTTATCTAAATTATTCCTATGATCATTATACATACTTCCCTTCCCCTTCTTTTTTTTTTCTTTTATTTAACATGGCATAAAATATGGAGTGGGAAATAAATAAGGCAGATACTTTTCACTTATATGAAAAGTGATTACTAGAGTTTCCACAGTTGCATTCGCTGTTTCAAGGAGATTATGGTTACTAGCATCCTGTAGGAGGATAAGAATGATAATGATGATGGTAACAGTACTGTGTGCTAGTCAGTCATGTCAGTCCTATGAGGTATGGCTCCTATTAGGCTCATTCTGCAGATAATGAAACCGAAGCACAGAGAGGTTAATAACATTCCTGTGCGCATAGTTAAGAAGTAGCAGAGCCAGGATTTGAACTAGGCCACGCTCTTAACCACTGTCTTACAGGACTAAGCGAAAACAGTCGTTCAAATGGGAGCAAATGTCCTAAAGCTGTGGAAGGTTGCTTACTTTTAGATTTGCTCT
The DNA here is from genome assembly GCF_963455335.1 of Martes martes. Classification (NCBI taxonomy): domain Eukaryota; kingdom Metazoa; phylum Chordata; class Mammalia; order Carnivora; family Mustelidae; genus Martes; species Martes martes. The sequence goes on along the minus strand of NC_137889.1, from coordinate 58,990,498 downwards.
GCAGGTATTCTGAGAGAAGCCTCACGAAGTGTATTGGAATTACAATTGAGACCAGACCAGATTATTGCATGAAGCGGCATTTAAGTGATATGTTGACCTATGGCTGCACAAGGCTGGAGATTGGGGTGCAGAGTGTCTACGAAGATGTGGCCAGAGATACCAACAGGTAAAATGAGGGCAAATGATTTCATACAAGCCTCCTTCTAACTCCCCCTGATTATATCTATATTTGTACTCATCCTCTTCTCCTTCCTACCAATCTCAGGTATAGGTATTCCTTCTTCTCAGAGTCATCCTTCTGTCTCTGCTCTTAATTTCCATCTCCTTTCCATTTTTCTCGACTTTACTGGCTCTTTTCCAGTAGCTTGTAAATGTGCTCTTTTCTCTTCCTGTTCTTGTCATAAACAGCCTTTTCCATATGGAAAGGGGAAGGCAGGGCTTCAAGGTCAGTCATCTAAAGCAGAAGAGAAGGCCAGGAGCATGGAAACAAAGAGAAGGGTTTGAACAAGAAGGAAATCAGGGTGCTATTTAAAAGATCGGTTTTTGTGAAGCAGATGTCAATGAATAGAGTAGTGAGAGAAGGGCTGGTGAGCAATGGGTGTAAACTTTGAGAAATTTAGGAAGTTAAGAAAGAATAGAAATAAGGATTGACAGAGGCATATAAAGTTCTCTTGAAGAACTCTAGAAATAGATCACTGAGTTGAAGAGAAATGTACACATGAAAGATTAGCTGTATAAGGAACTTTATGATTAATTGGTAAATTAGAGAAAAACAAAAGATTTCAGGAGTCTATTAGGCAGCAGAGATCATTGATTGAGGATGTAAAGTCAGGCTTCAGGGAGTTGGTATGTGATCAGTTGGACTTTAAAGGCTACTTTACCAGGAGAGGCAGACGTGATTGGAGGTTGTGGTAGGAGAAGGAAGGCAACTAGGAAGTAAAAGGCATACACTGGTCAGCATCTTAGAAACCACCAGAAGAATGCCAGGCTAAGGAGAGAGGAATCTTTCCTTTAGGTACTAGAGGTCTGTTGGATAGTTTTGATCACAGGGAAGAATTACACAGATATCAGGCTTAAGAAAGATTAACGTGAATAAAATGTACCCCTGTAGGGGGAGTCTTAAACCAGGAACACTGGTTGGCCTGCTGCAGTGATCAAGGGTTGTACCTGTGGAGATGGGAAGAGTCTCTTGAAGGTCAGGGAAGCTTTCTGAAAAGAATCGCATCAGACCTGAGACTTACAGGAAGAGTATGACTCAGATGGGGAAGAGGAAGATTATTTCAGGCAGAAAGAAACATACAAGCAAACGCCTGATGATGAGAGCACATGGCAAATTTAGGAGATTTGGAGCAGGTTAGCTTGGTTAAGAGTGTAGAGCATGAGGTAGGATAGTGGTAAGAGGTGAGGCTGAAAAGGTTAGCTGTGGTGGCCAAATGATGAGGAACCTTAGAAGTCGGCCCAGGGAGTTTCAGCTTTAGTCTGAGGACAGGCTGTAAGCTAAGTTATGATAGGAACATATCTGCATTTTAGATCCCTTTGGAAGGATCACAGTTTGCAGGTGGAGAAGGAAGATCAGTTAAGAGGCTGTTGCACTCATTTAAACAAGAAATGATGTCTTAAAAAGAAGCAAATGACAGTGTTTGGTGACTGGATGGACATGGGGGTAGGAGAGAATGGGAAGTAGAGGAGTCATGGAGGGAAGGTGAGTTTCACTTTTGGATGTACTCAATTCTAGATACTTGTAGAGCAACAAGTTGAGGGTTTGCTTTAGAGCAGAGCTGTCCAGAACATTGTACAGTGATTGAAGTATTCCACATCTGCATTGTCCAATATGATAGTGCAACTGAGGAACTGAATTTTTCATTTTAATTTATTGAAGTATAAATTGAGTAACTACATGTGCCTAGGGACTGTGGTATTGTACAGAACTTTCGAGTACTGGATATTTGGATGGAGTATCAGGAGAGAGGCCTCACCTAGTCATATAAATTGGGAAGTGGTTAGCAAAAAGAGATTGGAAATGGATTAATGGAAATGGATGGTAATACCCAGAGTGGGATGGAGTCCATGTTTCTAGGATTTCTTTGTGTGTGGGTTTTTTTTGTTTGTTTGTTTATTTATTTGTTTGTGGTGGTGGTGGTGAATGGGAATGTCCTGGAGGTGAAAAGATTGGCATAGGGCTTTGGTTTATAGTAGCCCCAAACTGTTATTAGGGTTTGCTTCCTATTAGATGTGGTGCTAGAATGTTAAAATGATTTACCCAGCTGGCCCCAGATGATTCTGCCTTGTCAGTATATCATTCACTCTTCTCACTTTTTTAAAGACATTGGAGACCACCAGAATGAAATCTATTTTGTATGTAGGTGACATTCTTCATCTCTCTGTCTCTCCAGATAATTTCAGAAGATTTTTAAAGGAAAGAGCATAATAAGAGGCTGCTTCTGCATGGTTTTGAGCTCATTATTTTTGTTTTTAACTTAAATATTTACATTAGTAAGCTTACTTCAGCTGATGATGCTAAACCAAATAATTTTTTTTATAGTCCAAATAATTTTCGTGTGCATTAACTCTGGTTAACCCAGTCATTTACTGTCACAGCCTTGAGTTAGGTACCTGGGGAATTTTTGAGAAGTATCTCAGAAGTGAACTGATTTATTTCCAGGCCTTTTCACAGCCAGAAATATAAAAATTATTTTCTGAGATTCTTATTCCCCAACCATATTATTATTCATTATAAAACTACCATTACATGTCTCAGAGATTGTTTTCCCTCTGTTCCTTGTGTTAACCTTCTTGCCCATTTATTTGTATAACAGGAGTGAATTTTCTTTCCTCAGGGGCCACACTGTGAAGGCAGTATGTGAGTCATTTCACCTGGCCAAGGATTCTGGTTTCAAAGTTGTGGCTCATATGATGCCTGATCTGCCAAATGTGGGACTAGAGAGAGACATCGAACAGTTTACAGTAAGTGTTGCCTTAAACAAGGCTAATTTCAAGTGCCTCTGCATGTTGTTCTATCTACCCTCTCTGTTCTTTTTGATTATTTACTGCTAATTTCCCCCTCATTATTTAAGCAATATGTCCTCATTATAGAATAGTAGAAACACTGTAGTGAAGGAGAAGTCATTCACAGCCCCAACACCAAATAAAACCCTAACATTTTAATATGTTTCCTTCTAGGATTTTTTTTTTTATGCTTAGGCTTTTTGGAGGGATGAGGTGGCTTATACATATACATACACAGACACACATGCTTACATATATGATAAGTAATTTTAATGGCTTTTTCACTTAATGTTATGCAAGCATTTATCTGTTATATAGCCTGGTCTCTGTTAAAATGTTAATGTATTTAAATGTGTACTTAATTTCCATGGAATAAATATTCCATACTTTGGTTAATTCCTTCCAGATTTTTTTTAAATTGAAAGTATTGCCAGTTTTTAATATTGTAAATGGCACTGCAGGTGAACAGTTTTATGCCTATAACTTTTTATAGTTTTTAGGATTATTTCTTTAGGATAAATTCCCTGGGGAGAATTATCAGGTAAAGGTATAAAAACTTCAAGAATCCCACCATATTACTTAGTTGCTTTTCAGAGGTTATAACAATTTACAGTCATTTTAGCAGTGTTATCTTTTTCCCCAAATAATTCTCTCCTATTTATGCATTTGCACACACACAGATACAGTGTTTCTCTCTTTGCTGATTTGGTGGATTAAAGTGCCATTTCAATTTGTATTTTGTAATTATGGTAATATATTTTTCAGTTTTGCATGTAATAATAATTCTTTCATCTTTTTGGAATTGTATGTTTTTGTTCTCTGACCAATTACTCTGTTGGATATAAACATTTTTGATGTTAATTTAGATGAACTTTCTAGGTAAGGGCATTCTGGATTCATTTGGGTTTTTTGTTTTTTAAAGATTTTATTCATCAGAGAGAGCAAGCACACGCATGAGCAGGGGGCAGGGGCAGGGGAGAAGCAGCAGCAGACTCCCTACTGAGCCCAGAGGCTGATGTGGGGCCTGACCCCAGGACTCTAAAATCACGGCCTAAGCTAAGGGCAGATGTTTAACCAACTGAGGCACATAGGCGTCCCTCATTGATTTTTTTTTTTTAATAGTTGTTACAAATATTTTTGCCCACTCTATCTTGGCCTTTTCATTTTTGTATCTGTTGTCAGATCCATCCTTTATGATTTCTTCAGATGCTTCTGAAGTTAGAGCTGCTTTTCTCTTCCAGGATTTCATTAAATAGTGAAAGAAAATACTTGGTTTTTTCCTAGGTTTTCTGTTCTTTAAATTTGAATACCTAACTCTGGGTTGGTTGGTTTTGGTTTTTATTATTTGTTTTTTTTGTTTTGGGTTTTTTTTTTTTTAAGATTTTATTTATTTATTTGACAGACAGAGATCACAAGTAGGCAGAGAGGCAGGCAGAGATAGAGGGGGAAGCAGGCTCCCTGCTGAGCAGAGAGCCTGATGCGAGGCTTCGATCCCAGAACCCTGGGATCATGACCTGAGCCGAAGGCAGAGGCTCTAATCCACTGAGCCACCCAGGTGCCCCTGTTTTGGGGGTGTTTTTTGTTACTCTATCACATGTTTGCTTGATCTGTGTTCCTGTTGTCTTGGAAAATGAGATTGATCAGAACTCTTTTTTTTTTTTCCTCCTTCAAATTCTTAGCTAGAGAAAGTACCTTTGGGATATTCTTTTAGAGAAGAGAGTGAATGTATTTATCAAATTATTTCATTCACAAAAATACTTAATTTTTCTATTTAGAAAAATGGAATTCACCTGGCCTCATTTGGAACATATTTAATAATTCATTCTTTCCTTGCCAAAAGTTTATAATTTTTAAGCCAGTGAATTACAACTGAAGGCCTGTTTATAATATAGTACTAATTCATAAATGTCCCTATTACTAATTCCCCTGTGTTAGCTGTGTAGATTTTGAATCTAATGGCCTCTCCTCAGTAGTTAATAGCCAGGTACGTAGACTCCAAGCCTAAAAGGCCCCTGAAACACTTTTTTTTAGCACAGCTCCTAGGTGGACCAGAGATATAATCAGAATTCATTACTTTAGGTATCCTTAGAAGAAAATACGGCACATTTCAAATAATACCAAATAGCTGAGTCTTACTATTCATTTTCCTTAGTATCCTCAGAATAAAGAATAGTTCAGTGATAATATTGCAAAGACAATTCTTCACGTAAACAGATCTTGTTTGTAATCTTTTCAGAAAAACTCAAAAGGGAATATGAATGGACTATATGACTCTTCTGACTGCATCCCAACAAATAAATGAGTGACAAAATAGAGCTAACATTTCTCTCTAGAGCAAAGTTAAATTGCCCTAAAATAAAGAATTTCTACAAATCAGTAAGAAAAAAGCAGACAGCCCAATAGGAGAATGGGCAAAAATACTTGAACAAACACTTCACAAATAGGATATTCAAACAGCCAATAAACATACTTAAAAGTTCTCAAAGTCATTAATCTTCAAAGAAATGAAATTTAAAACTATGATGCATTCCTACTCACCAGAAAAGCTGAGAATAGCTAAAATGAAAAAAGACAAATGCATTCCTTCCTCACCAGAAAAGCTAAGAATAGCTAAAATGAAAAAAGACAAAACCAAGTGTTGATAAGAGGATGGAGCAACTGGAATTCTTCATTTCCTGCTAGTACATTGGTACATCATGTTTGACATTATCTACTAAGGGTGAATATATATGCATACCCCAAGACCCAGCAATTGTACTCCTAGATGTATACTCAACAGAAATGCCTACACATATTTACCAAAAGTCACAGTCACAAATTATTGTTGGTAATATCAGAGCGGCAACAAGTGTCCATTAACAATAGAATGCATAAATAAATTGTGATGTAGTCATACAGTGAAAGACTATGAAAAATAATAAATTAATTACAACCTCATGAAACAACATGGCTGATTTTTTTCAACATAAAATTGAGCAAAGGAAACCAGATCCAAAAGACTATCTAATATACAATTCTGTTAATATGAAGTCCAAAAACTTTGGGTGGAATTGTAACTGGAAACACGTATGAGATGGGCTTCTGAGATTTTGATATTCTTTTTCTTAATTTGAGTGTCCGGGTGCTGGTTATGAGATATGTAAAAATCTTTCAAGATACACACTTAGAGTTTGTGTACTTTTTTCTATCTAAGATACACTCCAGTGAAAGTTTACACAAAAGCTTCTAAAACTAATTTTTGTTTTAGGAAATCTTGTTGGGCCTATTTGGAATTCACAAGCTTTCCTGAATTAGTAGGACTAGCAGAGGAAGAGGGAGCAGACTCCCCACTGAGCAGGGAAGCCCATGCACAGCCCAATCCCAGGACACTGAGATCATGACCTGAGCCAAAGGCAGACACTGACCTGACAGAGTCACCCAGGCACCCCTGTTTTATACTTCAAAAAATTTTTTCCCTACTTTATTTTACTCTTCCACCATTAGCAACCCACAGGTATTTTTTCCTTAATTAATGTGTTTTGTTCCGCAGGAAGGGTTGCTAAATCGGGAGTCTGCTTGTGTAATTACAGAAGTGTAGCAAATGTTATCTTTGTAGAGGACGTGATAGCCTTGCCTGGCATAGATTCATAAATCTACTACCCAGCCTGCTGAGATATCACAGCTATATCTTGGGTTGTATGCCTACAGTGTGCTAGTTATAATTTGGCTTAGATCTCATGCTTTGTTGTTTAGGTCAGCTCTGGGTCACTACTCTTAGTATCTGTTTATGCATCTGTTCACGAGAAATTCACACTCTTATCTAGTGGTAGGTGCAGAGCTTGTAGCTGTGCGTGATAAATAGCATTTGCTTATATTTTCCAGGAACTCAGAAATGAAGTTTTCTTTTTTCTTATAAAGCTGGAAGTCCTTGTTGTGGTGGAAATTCAGGAATTTATCTTAAAAGCATTAACTTCGCCCTTTCCACCTATCCTCAGATAGAACTTATTTATTACTCAGAATAACCTTTAGCTGTTTTGGTGTTTTATTCCTTTAATAATTAGACTGCTTTTGAATATCCAATCTAAGATTGCCGAAAATGCTTGAAGAATATCTGTTTCTCTTCAGAATCTATCAATTAGTAGAAGTCTTTCAAAGTCCATTAACATCTGACATAAGTTCTTTTTTTTTCTCCACTGAGCCAATCTGATTGAATTACTACGTGGCAGGGATGGCTAGCGGTATTTGTCGTTACTTGTTTTTTAATATAAAGGCTTGTTACTGAAGATAGTGGCATAGGATACAAGTCACTGTAGCATTCTGTCAGGAAAGACCACCTGATGTAGTCTCTCCAGTTGAGGAAGCCGGCCTGATGAGATAAAGTAACCAGTCAAGTCAGTGGTGAGTCTTGTGGGTGTCTTATCTTCCAACTCCAAACTGACAGTTCTCTGTGCCTGTTTCACAACTGTCCTCTTGGAGGTCTTCTCTTCACCAATCTCCTGGATTAGATTCTTTGTTTTCTGGATTCCAAGTTAACCCTTTTTATTTGTTTATTCCTTGACTTTATTAAAACACATTTTCAATCAGGTTCCTTAGGAAAGATTCCTCATAGAAAGTAAGCCTTTGGTGTGCTCAAAAAATGGCTCTATGCAACCTTCACACTTACAGACTTGTATAAAGACATTTTTTTTAAGGCATTGCACCATTGCCTTGTAGCTTTTAGCATTGTTGTTAAGGAGCATAATGTGTTTTTATTCCTAATCCTATATTCCTTATTCTTTAATCCTGTGATCTATGTAACCTGGGTATTTTGTTTTGTTAACTCTGTTTAAGAAATTGTCTTTATCCCATGTATTGTGAAATTTCACAGTGCTGTATCTTGGCAAGAGTTTTTTTAACTAATTGTGCTAGATTTTTGAAGAATCTGTCATCTGGGAAATTTCCTTGTACCACTGGTTAATTTTCCCCTTTCATTTTCTATATTCTCTTTTTAAAACTCCTCTTAGGCAGATGTTGGATCTCCCATATTCATCAAATATTTTCATATATTTTTTACCTATTTGTCCTTTTTTTTTCCTGCTTTCTTCTATTCTTATATTTATCTTTCAACTTTTCAGTTAAATGTTTTTATTTTTGTTAGAGCTTTGATTTTCAGGAGTTCTTTCTTACCTTCTGGTTGTTAGATTTTTCCCTACCATCCTATTCTTGTTTAATGGATGTAATAGATCTTCTCTGAGGAAATTATAGGGTTTTTGTGGGTTTTTTTAAGTTTTATTTTCCTTTATGCAATGCATCTTTCCTCCACATTCCTTTTTTCTTTTTGTTTTGTTTTGCCCTTTATTTTCTAGGCTTCCTCCAAATTTCTGGTGATCCTTAGCCAGATGGTCATACTTTAAAAGTAGGGGACCAGGGGGCCTGGGTAGCTTAGTCAGTTAAGCATCCAACTCTTAATTTTGCCTCAGGGTTGTGAGATTGAGCCACATGTCAGGCTTCTTGCTGGGCGTGGAGCCTGCTAAAGATTCTCTCTCTCCCTCTCGCTCTGCTCCATCACCCCCCTTTCTCCCTCTCTTAGAAGAAATAAATAAAATCAAAATTAAAAAAGTAAGGGACTGAAAGAACAGATTGCAAGCTCTGGGTGGCTAGCTACTGGTATACCTCATTGAAAGATATTCATGTAATAAGCTTTCCTTTTCTTTTAAGGTTTTATTTTGTTTATATTTTTTAAGATTTTTATTTTTCAGTAATCTATACCAACATGGGGGTCGAACTCGCAACCCCAAAATCAAGAGTCACATGCTCTACTGACGTGCTGTACTGACTGAGCCAGCCAGGCATGCCCCAGATCTCCTTTTCTTTAGGGGATTCTCAAATGTCAGTATCTTGAACTCTTACTTAGGGCCATTTGCTTAATCCAGAGATGAACTCTCCAACTTCCTGCTTGGAAGTGGCTGGTATGAGTAGGTCACAAAATTGACTCTTGGCATCCAGGAAGCAAGTTAGGGAGTTCACCAGTGTGCTGGCTTTCACTTAATCTCTCTGTTTTCAGCCTGCATCCTCACCTAGGCCTTCCTTTGTACCTGGAATCGCAGCATTCAGGAGTTTCTCCAGGAACAAATGGGCAGGGCAGAACAAATGCCTTGTAGGCAGGACAAAGGAATAAGGGATAAATCCCTCCATGTTCAGACTTTGATCCCATGATTTCTTCCGTCCTGCCTGGTTAATGGTACATTTGACCCATGAGCCTTTCTTGGACTCTAGTGTGACTGAGCTGGACCTTCATTGGTATTCACTTTTGCAGATACTTTGCTTACAGTTCTATTTACCTGCAAAGTCATTTGCCAATCTTCATCCATTTTCTGTCTTCCAAAAATTTATTACTGTCATTGGTCCTGTACTCTAACCCCCAACCCACATCTCCATTGATGTTGTTTTTGTTCTTCTGGGTTTATACTTTTATAAAAGTTCATCTCTTATATTATTATGATTTTGGAGGGAAAGGAAGGAAACACAGTTTTAATTCTTGTTTAACCAGAAGTCCAGAACCAGTTTCATCTATCATCATTTTTATTAGCCCATCTATCTTCTAAATTTATCATAGAAGCACTTGAACTACTTTTCTGAAATCCTGTATTCCAACATGGATTCAAACTAGGTACAGAATGACTTTCATACATGTTCTTTTGGGTGGCTATAGACTACTTATAAAGGCTTAATGAATCATTAATATATAAATGGTACACAGAAAATTACATGCAATTACAGAAGAATATCCCTAAAACCGGATGATGCACAAAGAATACAGCATTTAAGAATATGACAAAAATTAGTGAGAGAGATTGAAAAGTTAGTGAGAGAGAGTTACATTTCTTTGAAAAGCAAGTTAAGCAATGGGAAGCTCTGCAAGAATAATGTAGCACGAGATAAAAAACATTGTTGTAGTCACAAGATACAGTTCTACTAGCTCTATAGATACTAATGCCAGGGTGGAGTGAGAGGAAACTGAGTCCACCTTCATTCCTCTATCACACTGTGTGCTAAATTAAGAGCAAATGAGCAGTGCAAAGTCATGAAAAGGATAATGCCTCATGTCTCCTTGCTTTATCCCAAATAAAGCCAGCTGGGATGATAACAGTACAGGAAATGACTGTGTCAAAGTAGATAAATTAGATGTATTTCTCAGTGTCTAGATAACAAATAGTGTGTATCCCAGGTTAGGAATGGTGCCAGTTGGCCTGAAGACAAAATAGGCATATCCAGGGACTGGCATACTCTGCCTGCTAGGGGCTGTATAGTAAACATTTTAGGTTTTGTAGGCAAGTGATGATCTCTGTCACGACTTCTTTAGAAGTTTAAACAATTAAGTATATTCTATATGAAAGGAGAATACAGTCTAGAGGCAGGCATCGAATAAATTATCAGTGTGATATTAAGAAAGCAGTAATATAGAATTCAATATGAATTTTTTTTTAAGTGAGGCAACTTGTATTCAAAGGTCAGGAAGGCCTCTCTGAAGAATTGGCATTCATGCCAAGACCTAGAGATTAGCTAGGTGAAGTAAAATTGATGTACTCTCCAGACAGAGGAAATTGCCTTTGCAAAAGGCAGAAAGGCAAGGTGGTGAGGGTGGCATGAGATGAGATTGCAGCAGTAGACCGGCTGGATTAACGAGGGCTTTGTAAACCAGCACACACACATTTTATTCCAGGGAGATTGTAAGAATATTGAGTTGCTGTTTTGTCTGCATCCCCTCCCTTGAAGGAAAGGAAAGGCAGTCTAAGGACTTGGTAGGTATGTGCAAGAAGCTGACCCAGCACTGAAACTTGACCATGGAAAACTTCATCAATCTCTGCATAACTGATGGAGTGGTAATTTTCTGTTCTCCATTCACAGGAATTTTTTGAGAACCCTGCTTTTCGTCCTGATGGTTTGAAACTCTACCCAACCCTGGTGATTCGTGGAACTGGGCTTTATGAGCTCTGGAAATCAGGAAGATATAAGAGTTATTCTCCTAGTGACCTGATTGAATTGGTGGCTCGGATCCTTGCCCTTGTGCCTCCATGGACTCGAGTGTACCGAGTGCAGAGGTAGTGTGTTACCTTTTATGCTGGAAATAATATTAATAATCAATAATAAAAAGGAGTCTGTTTAACTTCTAATGAGAATAGTCCGAGTTAATATTGAGGAGTTTGAATCTTTTTTTTTTTTTTTTAATTAGAAATGAGACCTGGAATTCTATCTGTACATAGAGATGGAAATGAAAGGACAGCATGTCCAGGCCACTTTGCCAGTATCTTATTTATTCATGTGTTCATCTCTCCATTGATTCACGTGCCAGGAGATGAAATTATGATGGTACATATGCATGATGTTGGTTCCAGAATTTCCTTTTCGAGGCCTACTTCAGTCTGGATACAGTAGTGAGTACGGAGGAAGGAAGTGTAGGCATGTGTCTGTTATCCCTGTTGTAGAGCCTCTAAAGGAAAAAAGAAAGAGTAGCAATAACCATTCTTCACAGATATTAATGTAAATGTGGAGAAAGAGTGACCTATTCCTGATGACATGAAGGAAATAATTTCAACTGCTTTTTTCCTAGAGGAGAGAAAAACTAAGATGTCATTTGCATTCATGACCTTTACTTATTTATTTATTTTATAAGAAACTTCACACTGAAGAAAAATTTTAGGAGCCTTAAAGTTATGTATCTGCCTACAGTCCTGACAGAGCCATCCCTGTATTTGCTGGTGAGGAAGGCACATTTCCACCACCTTGCCAAAAGCTGCCTAGATTCTAGTACAAACAAAAGGTGAAAAGGTGACTAGCAAATGTGTGTACAATCAGTTGCTGTGACTATTACTCCACTGAGCACAAAAATTGTGTTCCTAATAATATAAAACAGTGAGTACTGAAAATAAGGAAGATTATCAAGAATATAAAGTAATGGATTTGCTTAAAAGTTGAAGGATATTTACACTATTGATTTCTTAAATTTTTTAAATTATTGGCCCAATTTAAGGATCTAAATTGCCTGTATGATCTGGTTTTTTTCTTTTAAATACTGAGGAAAACTCAGCTGCCAAAACTGTTTGCGTTGTCCTTCCCCTTCTTTTTCAACCTTTCTCAAACAACTCAGTTCAAAAGACATTAGAAGGTGCTCACAATGCAGCCATCTGCCTAGAAGTAGGGAGCCACAGGGCATGGAAGCCGCTATTGTGGAGGAGGCAGTGCTGTTGTGTGGTCTCTGGCAGCCTGGATGTGGTAGTGAGGGCATTCTTGGTGAGGTCTGGTCTGGCGCAGGATGTCAGAACTGAGCAGGGTGAGGACACATCCTGGGGCAGGTGAGGGGTGGGGTGCAGAGAAGAGAACAGCAGTGGAAGATTGGTTACTTGTAGAAGGTTGATCTAGGAAGTAGATAATATTAAGGATAATGGGAGCTAGGCTTTGTGTTATCTGGAAGGGGAATTAGAAATGTGAAAAAGGAGAAAATTGGAATGTACCCCATGGTGTTTTAGAATAGGAGATACTGGTGTAAACTCATGGTTTTCAGCATATAGGTAGATACAGAAATAATTATAAATAGTATAATAAATAATATAGTGTGTGTGTCTTTTTCACAGTCTTTTTAATGCAATGGTATTTTGCATTTTTGTGCTATTTGTTGGTGATTTCACTATTTAAAATGACCCTTAAAGGTGGTACTGAAATGTTGTGTACTGTTCCTAAGTGCAAGAAGGCTATGACGTGCCTTATGGAGAAATGACATGTGTTATATAAGCTTCATTCGGCCTTGAGTATAGCACTGTTGGCCAGGAGTTCAGTGTTGTATCAACAACACTGTATCAATATATATGTGTGTGTATATATATGTGTATATATATGTAAATAAGGTATTGTTAAACACATGTGAAGCAAAGTTATATGTTATATAAGCAAAGTTATATGTTGATTAGTTAATGAAAATGTTGTGACCAGAGGCTCACAGGAACCTAGCCCTGTATTTCCCCTAGGAGCAATGTTTTAATATTCACTAAATCAGCATTCGTGGCAACTTTGTAGAATATAGTTACTGAGAATAATGCATATTGACTGTACATTGTTTCAGAATCCCTCCCTACAACATGCTTATTAATTATGGAGCAGAAATAAGTAACTTGACTGTGGAGAAGACTGGCAGCTGGTGAAAGTGAATACCATCAGTAATAGTACAAGTCAGTTAATGTGCCACATGATAGTATGACAGTATCACTTCTGTGTTACTCAGCCAAAACTCTATAATCTGAATTTAATTATGAGGAAACAGACAATCCCAAATTGAGAGGTACTCTAAAAAATAGTGTGAAATCTTCAAAATTATAAGAATTAAGGAAAGAGTTTCATTTTGAAGGAGACTAAAAAGTCATGACACCTAAATACAACACAGGGTTCTGACTGGACCCTTTTGCTATAAAGGACATTGTTTAGACACTGGTGATCCTGCTGTGGAGTCCAGGGTTAGACAGTAGTAAAATACTGTTGTTAATTTCCTGATTTTGGTGGTTGTATTATGGTTGTGTAAGAGAATATCCCTGTTGTAGGAAATACTTTCAGTATTCTGAGGGTGTTGGAACATCTTGTTCCCAATTTACCATCAAATAATTTAGGAAAAAAGTTATTTGTACTGCACTTGGGACTTTTTCTGTAACTTTGAGATTGTTTCAAAAAATGTAAACTAATAACCAATAGAAAACAAAGATGCAATAAGTAGTATTAACAAAAACAAAGATAAAGATTATTTGCATTTAACTGACTTGAGCAACGAGATAAAAGTGAAGATACTACTTCCCAGCAGCTGAGTATGAAAAAGCAAATCTGTTGTGTTGACGTCAACTTAATGATGGTGATCTTATCAGCTCTGAGTACCTGAGATACTCACCTAGCCCTTATTACTCATAGTGGGCCCCAACACATATTTCCCCCATGGGGGCCAGTGTTGCTGGACTAGCCCTTATGCTGCTTATTATAACTGCAAGACACACTTCAGCAAAAACCATCAGGGGACTTTGAGAAACACGACTCAAGTGTCCTGGAAGGTCCCCAGCAAACCCAATAGGTACACAGTGAACTTGAGGGGGAATGCGGGAAAGGCATGAACCTGGGCCCCTGCCTTTATTTGGATCCAAAGGTAGAGTGTCTAGGGTTTTGTGGGTTCACTCATTGGTTAATTTAAAGAATAAAAATGGGAATTAGGGTGTGATAAGGAAGAAAATGGGGCCACTCCGAGGGTCAGTTATGTAGGTTACCAAAGGCTTTCTCAAAGAGAGAACTTCGTGGGGGAAAGGGGCCGTCTAAATCCTTATCTGGTTGTTTTGCTAGTAGCTGTCTCACACAGCTAGCAATATGTTTACTCAGGATAGATGTCTTTTGAAATGGATGCCTCAACAATCAAAAACTTAATGTCAAGCACTCACGCTACAGAAAGCTTAATGTCAGGCACTTACATTGCAGGGCAGCCAGAGATCTCCGAAGATAATACTTCCCAGCAGCAGAGAATGGCAGCAAATATCACAGAGTAGATAGAAATGTCACAGCCATAGACACCATAGTTTTCTTACCATAAGTAACAAGGCATAGCTCACACAATCAGGTGAAGAATCTACATTCTCCCCCTTTACTTTCAGTTTTGAATTTCTTACTGCTGTAACCAGTGAGTCAAAACCAACAGAGACATTGCTATAACATTAAAAGCTTAAGTTGATAGACTATGGAATATCACCATGGGACGTTATTCTGGCCTATCACCAACTAAGAAAATAAAGACTTTGAGAAAATAAGAGCAGCAAAATAATTTCTATAGGAAAATTGTAAGGGTATCATGACCAGAAGAATTAAGAACATGTGTCTTAATACTTCCAAAGGTTGTATGTGAGAAGGGTATAATATTATGGGTAACCAACATGAGGCTGAGGAGAGAAAATCTGTTCTCAGTTCTCCTGTCATGACCACAGTAGAGCTCTCTCTGGAGAATCTGGCAATAAAAGTGTCCCCCAGCTCTAATTCCAAGAAGCCTAACTGTCAGTTCTATTTCTCTATCAATACATTACTTAAAAGATTTATGCAGGACCAATGGTACAGGTGGGTGTAGGCTTGAGATTTTGAAGTGACACTTTTTTTACTTTACAGATGTGTGGGTGAATTAAAACTTAACAGAATGCTGTAAAACAAGAGGTACAATCTCTTTTAAAACATGGAATTAGTAATATCCTCAGACTCACTCAATTTATTTCAAAATCATGATGACTCAGTTCCTAACATAGCAAATGCCTTTGGTGGAGAGAGTCATGAAAAGTCTACCTGTGATGTCAGATTTGCATGCGTTGGGACTGATAATTTACTTAATTTTGAATGTGATTATTTCTAGGTGTTTTAGAATAAAGATTAAAATCTTTATGATACTTTCTATTTTATTTTTGTATTTTTTGTTTCTGATATAATTATGCTATTGTTAAGCAAGTTTCTATTAGAATTCTTTATTTTTTTTAATGTACCATGCACTAATTTAAAGCATTTGTTTCCCAATAAGCCTGGACAGAATTCCTTCAAGTTAGTTTATTTTTTGTACTGATTATTACTGAACTATTACATGGCTGCCTGCATAAGAATTCATTCAGATTTATGTTTTGCTACTTGCTTTTTGCCCATTTTTATTTGCATACTTTCTTTGTGTATACTGCATAAAAAATTATTAAAATTTATTTATTTATTTATTTATTTATTTTAAAGATTTTATTTTATTTATTTGACAGACAGAGATCACAAGTAGGCAGAGAGGCAGGCAGAGAGAGAGGAGGAAGCAGGCTCCCCGCGGAGCAGAGAGCCCGATGCGGGGCTCAATCCTAGGACCCTGGGATCATGACCTGAGCTGAAGGCAGAGGCTTTAACCCACTGAGCCGCCCAGGCGCCCTCAGATTTATTTTATATTGACTTGTTTTTTGTTATCAATAATCACTGAAATTCTAGCCTAGACTTTTACAGTGCTGAGGTAGAGAGTGTTTCTGTGTACCACCGTTCACTGATCACAATGCATTTCTTTCGGAGCATATGACTTTATAATTTTTTTCCAACAGAGTTTGTAGGATATTACTAGCTATTCAGAACTCGTATTTTCTACTTAAGTTCCAGCGATAAAGCACTGTATTTAAATGAACAAAATAACTTCTCTATAAAGCTACCTTAAAAGCACTTTCAAAATATATATTAATAACAGGCTTATTTTCCCCAAAATTTCCTTGTATGTTTGGGATGCATCTTTACATAGCAGTACATTTTATACACTGGCAAATATTTTGTTTGCATTTTTTGTGTTCCATTTCTCATTAAAGACTTAGAATAATCTTCATAGTTATAATTTTAATGGCAGCACCATAGTTTAGCATTTCAATCTGTCTCATTTAGTAAACTGTTCCCTGATGTTGGATATTTAGGTTGCTTCTTTCTTTCTTTTTTTTTTTTAAATCATTATCCTAACCTTCACAACAGCTAAAATCCATGTAGATAGAAAAATCTATTTTTACTTTTGATGAAGCCATCTATTAGAGTAGTATAATCTAGGAGAAGAATCACTCATGATAAAGGAACCAAGTAAGATGATGATGAATATACTTTATAGAACAAGGGGAGTATAAATGAATTTTATGGTTACTGCTATGTATAGTGATAAAGTTTTCCAAAAGGATTAGGATAAGCTACCAATTTAGAGTAATAAGTAGTTATTGGTTTAATCACAATCTCTATAGAATCAGATGCTTATATTTTTTATTTATCTAGGGGTTTTAATTTGCATTTCTGTAGTTATTAGTGAAGATTAACACTTTTTTCCTATAACTGATTATTATTTCTGCTTCTTCTTCAATCAACTTATATATAAGTTGCCAGTCATGGAATTTGGGTCATAAAGGAGATGGTGCTTTTTATTGAGATAACTCAGAGAAAATCTCAGTTTTACCTTTCAGAGGCCTTTTGAATTATCTTCATTCTTCTAGACAAATACAAAGACTCGGGAGATAAAAAGCCATATTCACATAGTACATTTAACACTTAATAACAGTCCGATAGCTGTTTTCTGGTAAAAAGCTTCATGTCTCAGCTTAATATTTTATATTTTATTCATTTTATATTTGGTTATAGCTCAAATTTGGTATATCTGGACCTCTAGAAGGAAATTTGTATTGATAACTGGAAAGTAAAATTTTGAAATAGCGGTGCTAAAGAAAGTTTTAGTGGGTAACTGAAACATTATATACAGATGTGTACAAGAAAAGGCTGGGTCTTTAGAGAGTGTTAAGTAACTGAGAAACTTGGTTTGTGCAAAGGGAATCATATGGTTTTGACTCCACAATGTTCCTTCTAGCTTCAGTTTTAAACTTTTAGAGCAACTCTGAGAATGTGGAAAACTGATAAACTATTGGCAAGGGAAAGAAGTCTCCTCCCAGAGTGTTATATCTAGGTAATTTAATAATTATAGTTATTTTTGTTTTAAACCATAGTAAAGGCAAATCATGTGTGTCTTTGTGTTCTGTGCGTTTAGGATATCTGGCTATTTCTATGTAGGATCCCCTAGTGACAACTTCTACCAATTACAGGTAATAAACTTAGCATTGACTGGTGAATCTAAACATACAGGAAGATTTTAGGAATTGTTTTTCAGATAGGTGTTAGAAGGGGAGAGAGGAAGGAAAGTAGGAGAGAAGGTGTTTCAAGTGAAAATACAATGTTTTTATACTTGGCCTTTTTTTTAATGCTGTATTTTACTAATAGATTACTTGGTATTTTCAATTAGACATTTCCCCCACCTTTTCTTTTCTTAACGAATTTATAATTTACACTTTTAATTTTATGACACTTGAATCAGTAACATCTTACTTATTTTTATGAAGCAGTATTCTAATAGATGATTCTCGGTTGTGCCCCTGAAGGATGCAGTGAATGATTGAATGTAAAATTCTGTCCAGACACATGATGGAGCCACATTAAAGTGCTGCTGCCTGCGGGCTCTTTGACAGCTGTCTGCCTCAGTGTGGTATTTAAGTCACTGTGAACCATTAGAATAGGAATACCAATTTGCAACCAAAACATGCTTCTGAAGCTTGAGAACCTTCAGACCAAAAAAGCTCTAGACATCACTTTGAAAGGTTTTTGATGAGCAAATTGCAAATATTAGCACCTCTAAGCTTAAAATGTTACCTACTGAAATAGGAAAGTGAATAAATATTCTTGAGTATAATCTCTTTTCAAGTCAAGAAAGTGAAACTAGATTGAAACAAATTGAGAAAACTTAAAAATAATTTTAACTACTACCTAGATGGAATTCAGATGGTCAGTAATCTCACCTGGGCTTTGAACTCCTAGAAAACTGTAACAGTATCTGTTTCTCTTTATATATTCCAGGTTGCTTAATACACTCCTTTGCACATAAAAGGTGCTCAGGATACATAGAATTCTGTCCCTTTGTTTTCATTGAAAGAGAACTTATTGCTAAAAGTGGAGAGTGCTACATTTCTATTCCTTAATGAGGAAGAACTCACATCTGATACACTCCAAGCACGTATAACTCCAAGCACTGCCAAAGACTGCTAAAACCATGTTGCAGGGCTTCTGGGTGGCTCAGTCAGTTAAATATCTGCCTTCCTCTCAGATGATGATCTCAGGGTCGCCCCACATTGTCGGGGCTCCCTGTTCAGCAGGGAGTCTGCTTCTCCCACTCCCTCTGCCCTCCCCGCCAGACCATGCTCACCTGTGCGTGCACTCTTTCTCTCTCTCAAATGAATAAATAAAATCTTATTTATTATTTATTTGATAGAGCTCACATGCAGGCAGAGAGGCAGAGGGGTGAGGGGGAAGCAGGCTCCCCAGTGAGCAGAGAGCCCGATGTGGGGCTCGATCTCAGCACCCTGGGATCATGACTTGAGCTGAAGGCAGAGGCTTTAGCCCACTGAGCCACCCAGGCACCTCTAAATAAAATCTTTAAAAAGAAAAATGTTGCATTT
This sequence comes from Martes martes, assembly GCF_963455335.1. Lineage (NCBI taxonomy): Eukaryota > Metazoa > Chordata > Mammalia > Carnivora > Mustelidae > Martes > Martes martes. The sequence goes on along the minus strand of NC_137889.1, from coordinate 58,971,497 downwards.
TTATATTGATAGACATAAATTTAAGGATATTTATGAATTGTTCACATCATTAAAAAGCTCTATATTACTAGGTCCTCTCTGGCTTATGCTTCATGGTAATCAGAGCTAGCTTCTGGGACATGTAAGCTGTGTAGTCTCATAGCTCCTTGAACTTGGCTTGATGCTTTGCTTTCACCATCTTGAAATTATTAATAATTTCTTAATAAGAGGCTATTGTCATCGTACTAGGCCCCACAAATTATTAGTCAGCTCTCTTGGTAATTATTTCTGTCATATAATTCTGCTTAACGACACTATATGATAAAACCAATCCCTTAGAGAGTTTACTTCCTTTGAAAATTTTAGTGTCTTTTAAAAGTACTGGTTCATTACTAAAATATTTGTAGAGAGCTCATCTTTCTTTCCCTTCCCATCTCTCCATCCCATCACCTATGGAGGCAATGCCATGGAGCATGGAGGCATTTACCACAGCATATCTGTCATCTGAAGAAATGGAGAGTAAGGGTAGAAAGTGCAGTGGTGGCAGCTTGAGCAGTTAGGAGATTAGCAGATAAACTATTTGACTTAGCAAATAAGTCAATATACTGAAGATAAGAGAGCCAGATTTCTCGTCTGATTTGAAAGGTGGAAAGTTGAACACTGGACTAGAATTGTAATTATCAGTATGAACTCATGGATTTTTTAAATTTACATATAGAAATAGTTATAAATGTACATTTATGTATATGCATATATGAACGCCTATATGCACATACAAGTATGTACGTATATACATAAATTTCTTGGTTATTTACACTGAGTCTGGAGGCAATGATACCTCAGTAGTAATGAGCACAGTGAATGCTCAGATCTTGATTTCTAAATACCATTCTCCACTAAAAGGAATCAGTGCTGCTTGGAACATTGGCCAATTTCAGGGTTGGAGCAGCAAACATACAAAATAAACCTGGAACATATTGTTGTTCCAGAAAGTAAGGAAGTATTCAAAGAAGGTGAGCATGTCAAAATGACCAGAAACCAGCCTGAATACATACCCAGAGGCCAAATCTAATTTAAGCAACAAAATAAATAACATTAGCATCAGGTTACAACTCTTTGAATAAAAAAGGAATCCATGAGTTCATAAATGAATAAATAAATGGAGAAAAGAAAGCTCGTCCTTGCAATACAAGCCCAACTAATAAATGTAGAAGGGATGATAGATAATCACCAGTTTGACAGTCATAATAGGGATGGTGAAACAGGAGTCATTGGTGCATGTTAGACTAGTGTTTGGAGGGTTGTTGAGGAACAAGATACTGTTCTGATACTGTGTAAACAGGTGTCCTTTTCACAATCTTACTAAATAATCCATTTTTCACATTTTTGTGCTTTGTATTGATTTTTGCAGTTTAAAAGGGCCCCAAGCAAGTGCTGAATTGCTGTCTAGCATTCCTAAGCACAAGCTGTAATAAACCTTCTGAAGAAAATAAATATTAGATGAGCTTCGTTAAGGCATGAATTATACTGCTGCTAGCCACAAGTGTTAGGTTAATGAATCAGATATATGTTAAATAAAGTATCTTTACATAGAAATAAAATAAAAGAGGGTTATGTATCGATCAGTTGAAGAAAAATGTAACTGAGGCTCACAGAAACCTAACCCTGTGTTTTCTGTAGGAACAGTGTTTGAGTAATTGCGAATACAGTGCTCATGGCACCTTCATAGAATTTATGCCTAGTGAATAACAAGAATCAAATGTATCTGCCATTCAATGAGTACTAATAGTGATTGCCAGTGATTTTATCAGATAAATGTCATTTATAACAAGATTTTAAATTTTACCTGTAAGACGTGGAAGTACATGTATTTGTATGTTGTTTATTAAATGTTTCAGGGTAAATGGGGCGCCTGGGTGGCTCAGTTGGTTAAGCATCTGACTTCAGCTCAGGTCATGATCTCAGGGTTCTGAGTTCGAGCCCCAGAGCCCCACATCAGGCTCTTCACTGAGTGGGGAATCTGCTCCCTTTCCCTCTGCCCCTCCCCCGGCTTGTGCATGTGCATATGCGTGTGCATGCTCAAATAAATAAAATCTTAAAAAATGTTTCAGGGTAGGGACGCCTGGGTGGCTCAGTTGGTTAAGCGGCTGCCTTCGGCTCAGGTCATGATCCCAGCGTACTGGGATCGAGTCCCACATCGGGCCCCTTGCTCGGCAGGGAGCCTGCTTCGCCCTCTGCCTCTGCCTGCCACTCTGTCTGCCTGTGCTCTCTCTCTCTCTCTCTAATAAATAAAATCTTTTAAAAAAAAAATGTTTCAGGGTAAAAAAGGACATTTAGAAGACTTGATCTTTGGCTTATATAATATGAAACAGTAAAATATTTAAAACAGTATATTTGCACATTTCTGGCCGAAATCGTTTTGGTTTTTTTTGTTGTTGTTGTTGTTGTTTTGCTTCAGTAACCTTCATTTAGTTGTATGTGATTATTAATTTTTTTTTTTTTTTGAGAGAGAGAGCGAGCACATGACAGGGAGGGGCAGAGGGAGAGGGAGAGAAGGTCATAATCAGACTGCTTGCTGAGCACAGAACCCCATGCAGGGCTCAGTCTCAACCCTGAGATCATGCCCTGAGCTGAAACCAAGAGATGGCCACTTAATTGGCTATACCACCCAGGTGCCCCTGCAACTGATTAAAATGTACTTGATTTTAAGAAATTATAGTTCCAAAGATAGAAGGTTCATTTTTTTTTTGCTAAGAACTGTAAGTAAACTGTATATATTAACTAATCCCTCTAAAATATATTCTTTAATATCACTCTTACTCTGAACTCACTGATGTGTCATTGTCTTAAAGAATTTTGGCTTATCGTTGCTTTATGTTATGTCTCATGGAAACTCTACTGGCTTCTAGAGCCTAATAGATTTACTGTGTATAGCTTTTAATGATAATTGATTGGCTGTTGATATTTTTGAGTGAGTGAGAAATATCTTATTAGAATCAAATAGGTGAATTAGCTAATTGTGTATATTTAACATTTGGAGGGATAAGTAAAAAGAGAAGAAAAAAACTCAAGTTGATTCAAAAGCAAATGAGAAGAAAAAATATATTCTTCAAATCTTTCTTCTAATGAACCAAATATTAGACAAAACAAATTGAGGACTTGCCTTTGAATAGGAAGTAGATGTGCTAAGCATATTCTTCAGATTTTTTTTTTAACTTTTATCGTCAGATGCTGATTTTTGTCTAGAAGAGGATGTTGAGGCTACTAAAATAGAGCTCATAACTTCAGCTTTTGATTGAAATCTCCTTTATGCCTTGCACTTTATGCTGTATTGATGCCAGGAAATAAAATTTATCTCCTCTTATCTTTAGGCAAGCTGTTAATCTTCTAATGCAGAGTCACTTCTAATTTAGATTTCTAGGAAACAGGGAGACGAGGGGGAGTATTCTTTGAGTCCAATTGTTGGCTGAGCTAGGCTTTTGAGCTTCCTGGTTACTTGACATTCAGTAACTGTATGGGCAAGTGTTTTTAAGCTATTAATAAAGAAGTGCATTAATAATTGCTATTTCTCCTCTTTAAAGAAATTGGATTTTACTTAAAAAGACAGTTGTATTTTTGTTTTGCTTAGTGCAAATTTATCTCTTCAGCCAAAAATCATTACTGATGGCTATCAGACATTTATTTTATACTTTGTAATCTTATAAAGTGATTTTCATTGGGTGTTTCTTCACAAAAACCCTGAGTGGTAGGTGAAAATCGTGATTTCATGGATGGGAAAACAAACAGAGAAGCCCTGAACCTTGCTTCCTGTTTAGAATAATTCTGCTTTTCTGATCTGCTTTGTAGGTTTTTGTTTGTTTCCTTTTTAAAATATCCCTGCCTTACTGCTGTAGAGAATGATTTGTATTTTACAACAGCTGGCGTCTTTCTTTTGCAGAGATATTCCAATGCCCTTAGTCAGTTCAGGAGTAGAGCATGGTAATTTGAGAGAGCTGGCCTTTGCAAGAATGAAAGACCTTGGAATACAGGTAAGAGTTTGACCAGAGCTGTTGAGATCAAAGTAATCTGAAACGCAAAACACTTTGATACATACTTACAGACTCACAAGTTTGGTCAAAAAGTTTCACATACTGAAGGTATTGTACTCTGTAACATGAAGTTGAAACTAGTGGTTACGAAGGCTGCATCTTGTCCCTTACACCCATCTGCTTTCTTCTAAAAGAGGGCAGGTTTGCTTATTTAAGGGTTGCTTTTTCACCTACTCAGATGCCAACTATGTGTGCTCAACTCTCCTTTTTAAATTTTGAAATATTTCTTTTTTTCTTTCTTTTAGAGTATTGGGTGTTCAATTCTTGACTAGCGGTGGTAGACAGTATGCGTGTACATTTGAAGAAATAAGGATTACGTGTGTAAAATGATTACCAAACAGTGTTGTTGCCCACATATTCCAGTGTCCCTTTCCCCACTCCAACCCTGTGTCTGTTCAGATACTTACTTCTTCTGCAGATATTTACTAAGCATCTTTCTTCTGATCCTGGAAGTACTAAAGAGCCCAGGAATCTGTGACGGTCTCTGCAGATGACTCTTAAATACAATAAGATGATTATGATATAAATTCACAGTCCCCTAGAAACTCCTTAATAGATCTGCTAAAGGAAAAAAGCCAGGAGTGGGGTCAAGGGGTGAGCATTAATTCCTGGGCTCTGCTTTCAGCATTTGGATTCACCAGGTCTGGGATAGAGCCATGGGATGTTTTCATGCACAATCCAGACATGGACCACACTTTGAGAGATACTGTTTTAAGGACTGCATATCATGTTTGTGGACTTGCCCAAGACATTTTATTCTTTTAGTCCATTGTTTGTCCAAAGAAGAATTTGTGAACATGATTGGCTTATTCTTTAAAAAAAAAAAATTTTTTTTTCTAGAAAAAGGGAAAATTTATTATCTATAGTAATTAATAGTACCAAACGAAACTGTACGCCTGTTCTGCTTCCCAGTTTCCAGCTGTCCTTCTTCCAACCCCTCTTCCCTCTGAGAATACCACAGCCAAAGTGACTGACCTGGCCTGTTTAGGCTGATAATCTCATCATCTAGCTATCATCTATAACCTAGTATCCCTTTTAAACCCTAATAGCCTCTCTTAAACTGGAAAGACTAAAATTCAGTGAAAGCCCAAAGACACCTAGTTCACATAGGCAATGTCTTTACCAGAAAATAAGTACACACCAGTCTCTGCTTTTTAAAAAGCTTTCTCTGGGCAGCTGGGTGGCTCAGTAAGTTAGGCTTCTGATTCTTGATTTTGGCTTGGCCTGTGATCTCAGGGTTTTGGGATTGGGTCCCACACCAGACTTGTACGTTGGGCATGGAGCCTGCTTGGGATTCTCTCTCACTCTTTCCCTCTGCCCCTTCCCCCTCCAAAAGCATTATCTCATAGCCCCCCTCCTGGAGGAATACAGGTGTTCATTAAGAGCAAGTAACTATGGTGTGTTCACATGCAAACTACTATATAGATCTGCTATAGTTAAAAGACAACATCTAAATTTAATAGATTTGTAATTACAGAGACTTTTGATCCTTGTTTGCTATACAATTTTTGAGTTCATAGAAACCACATTAACAAAGCATTATTATCTGGGGCTAGTTCCTGGGACATGGAAATAGGTTTGCTTTTACAGAACTGAATAATGAGATCTTATTTTTCTCATGGAATTCTGTATGTATATAACAGTACTTCATAAATATGCTATTTTAATAATATAGCTTGCATGACATCATCACGTTTCCTAGGATGATCTTTTCTCACTGGTAGAAAATGTTAGAATCCTCGGGGCGCCTGGGTGGCTCAATGGGTTAAAGCCTCTGCCTTCAGCTCAGGTCATGATCCCAGGGTCCTGGGATCGAGCCCTGCATCAGGCTTTCTGCTCAGCGGGGAGCCTGCTTCCTCCTCTCTCCCTGCCTGCCTCTCCGACTACTTGTGATCTCTGTCTTTCAAATAAATAAATAAAATCTTTAAAAAAAAAAAAAAAAGGAAAAGAAAAAGTGTTAAAGTCCTGACAATAATTTTTTTAACTTATTCTGAAGGGGAAAAATACTATGTTACATATAATGCAATACTGTAAGGATTTTGTAATTATAAATGTCAGGCTATGTAGTGTACACACTGGGTTGTGGAATAAAAGTGAGAGTTGCATCACATGAGCTTGGCCTTGCAGAGACCAGGCATTGCACGTGTATCATGTGCAGGCAGCTCTGTGCCTCCTAGTGATGCTCTCATGACTATGTTTCGGACTGTATAATAAAGAGCTCTGGTTTCCTTCTTTTCTTCCTTTTCCCCCCCTTCCTTTCTCCCAACCTTTCTTCCACAGTGCAAAAAACAAAAACAAAACACAGCAATCTTCCAGCATCCTTCTTTTTGACATTTGTAAAATGATACAAACATGGTGATGCTAGAAATATTAACTGCCATAAAATGGTGAAGGTTTTAAAAAATGAGGAATTTTCTTCTTCTTCTTCTACATACGTAGTTTTGGATTATACTTTCAGGTATAGTTATATCCCCTAGGTAAAACTGTTGTCAGATTTTAGAACATACATTATTTACTTTGAGTATTACATATTGCTCTCAGAATTCTAAGCTTGTTTTTAAAGCACTACTGTTTCCCCCTATCCTCAGACTTAGTAAAGGTTGTTTTATTTTGAAATTCAGTTCTTTTTAATCTCTTTGTAAATTGTGTCCAAACTTAATTTTGAGCCCAGGATTTGATGGAAAGGTGTGAATAAAAATTGAGTTAGTTGGGGCGCCCGGGTGGCTCAGTGGGTAAAAGCCCCTATCTTCGGCTCAGGTCATGATCCTAGGGTCCTGGGATCGAGTCCCGCATCAGGCTCTCTGCTTCAGCGGAGAGCCTGCTTCCCCCTCTCTGTCTTTGCCTGCCTCTCTGCCTACTTGTGCTCTCTGTCTGTCAAATAAATAAATTAAAAAAAAAAAAATTGAGTTGGTTACCAGTTCTATACTTGCTCATCTCCTCCACCTTTTTTTTTTTTTTTTTTTGGGCAGTGTCGAGATGTAAGAACCAGAGAGGTTGGAATCCAAGAAATTCATCACAAAGTACGGCCATACCAGGTTAGTTTCTTCATTTTATAGAGAGAGTGGGTCCTGATCATAAATCTTTGGCAAGCCCAGATCCACACTTTCTAACCAACAGGACTATTCCCTAGAAGTTAATAAGTAAACTAAGGAAAGTAATTGAGGATCAGATAGAGATGACAAGATGGGAGAGGCAAATATGAGGGTGGGTGAATTGTAGAAGAGCCAGGCTAGGAAATACAAGCCTGAGCTTCATTCTGGATCAGCACAACCCACCAGAACTTTCTGCAAGGTTGAAAATGTTCTGTAATTTGCACCATCCAGTATGGTGTCAGCCACCAGTCACATGTGACATGTGACTAGTACAGCTGAGGAACTGAGTTTTTTAATTTTATTTGTTTTAATTCAAATATAAATAGCCACATGCAGCTAGTGGCTACCTTCAGGAAGAGCTAAATGAGATGTTTATTTCTATGTGTACAGCTATTAAATTCTACTCTGTTGGTGGTAATCAAATGAATAGATAGGCCTTTATCAACAGGGGTTCCACAAAACTTAAGCCTAATGCCCAAAAATATTCATTGTTTATAATGAGTTAACTTCTCTCCTATATACCTATAATGCCTAGCTATGTGCCATATTTCCTGTTAGAGTTAACTGTCTTGTAGAACCCCATTTGAGAAAGACTAGATGATACCTGCATTGATATTTTTAACATTTGGACCTCTTGAGGGGAGAAGTCGACCCAAACAAAGTTAATCATTTTTCCACATTCCTTTGCAATCCAGTTAGTTAGCAAACATTAAGTTTGAGAAGAAACATAACCAGTATTCTGAATTGTTCACCTCACTACAGTTATAATCCACCCATTTTTGGAATGTGTCTGGTTGTGACCTTGTCCACATATGTAGGTTTTTCTGTGCATACTGTTACATATTTGCTTATGTAAATGCAAAATTCAAGGGGCACTTGAACAATGAGTTGAAGAGTCAAAAGCCTATGTAGATTGCTACAACAAGAGCTTCCCCCAAAAGCTACTTTCCAGTGCTTGAATTTCTTTGATGTTTTAATCTTATCACTAACTAGGTATAATATTTTAAAGGGCTTATCCCTTTAAAGGGATGCCATACTTTCTTAAAATCCCATCAAGAAACAAGTGACCAATAACACATTTTTCCCCCAAAAGCAGGTTTTCATGGAAGAGATAAAGGCTAGGAAATGAAACTGTTGAGCCACCTGTTACGGGGCTCAGTGGTGCTCCCAAGATCTACACATGGGATATAATACATAATTTTACCTTAGAGACTCGTCTTGGAGAATCAAAAGATATAAATACATAGAAGCCTTTACTGAGCCAGATTTCTGCAGGAATTTCAAGGTTAATGAAGTTCAAATACGTTTTCCTTTTATAATATTCCATGAACAAGGCATGAACTCTTACTTAATCATTGATATGTGAGAGTAGACAAGTAAGAAGGAACATAATTCATGATTATTCATTCTTTATCCTTAATTGGGTATATTAGCCTAAATAAGTAAACACTTATAAAAATGAATTCTGTTCTCTGATTAAGAGTATGTTTGTTTTTTGTCTAACTTAAAAGTTGTTTTTATTAAACAGGTTGAATTGGTAAGGAGAGACTATGTTGCAAATGGTGGCTGGGAAACATTCTTATCATATGAAGACCCAGATCAAGACATATTGATTGGCCTCCTGCGATTACGAAAGTGTTCAGAAGAAACGTTCCGTTTTGAATTGGTTGGAGGTGTTTCCATAGTTCGAGAGCTGCATGTGTATGGAAGTGTCGTCCCTGTGAGCAGTCGAGATCCTACTAAATTTCAGCATCAGGTATCCTGTATTCCATTTCTCTTTGACTATAATTAAGAAATTGCACAGGGGCACCTGGGTGGCTCAGTCAGTTAAGCATCCGACTCTTGATTTTGGTTCAGGTCATGATCTCAGAGTCATGAGATCAAGCCCAGCATTGGGCTCTATGCTGATCTTGGAGCTTTGTGAGATTCTCTCTCCTCCTCAGACCCTCCCCCTACCCCACTCCCTTACCCTGCTCCCTCTCTGGGGAACACGCACACACTCTCTCTCTCAAAAATAGATTAGGAAGGAAGGAGAAGAAGGAACAAAGGAAGGAGAAAGAAATTGCCCAAGGGAGGAAAAGTGAAAAAGAGTGGGTAGCGGGAGGGGCTGGAGGAGAGACAGTGAGAGAGGGAAGAGGAAGGGGAAAGGCAAATACAGAAATGAAGGAACTAATATTTTATGTTCAGGGATGTTTTCTCTCTGACTTGTACCCTTTTGGGTGTGAGAGGGAAGGGGTGAGTGACAAATTTGAGAGTCAGTCAAGTAGGATATAGTATTAGATTAAACCATATGAAATTTCTATTTTTGAAAGTCAGAAATGGTTTAATACCAGCAATTTCTTATGGTTCAACTATGTATTATGAAATCAAAGCAGATGATAATGTAAAAGCACTTGTGAAATATTAAAGCTCTTCATAGATGCAAGCTGTATCTGATATATCGTGGAATGCTATTCCACTCCCCACGAACAACCTAAATAAATAACTCACTTTTTCAAATTTCCACAAAATAGCTTAAAACCACTAATGGTGGATATGGTGTAAACCCCAGACTTGGTGATTTAAGAATATTGCCTGGTTTCAAAACCTTTTAGAAATTGGAGGGGTGACTAATAGATAAAAGATTAGATGCCCCAGACTTCATCACCTGGAGATTGCCTAGAGCTTATTTAAAAAGAGACAGAAGTTTGAGAGGCAATTGCCACCAGCCTGTGATGAGATTACATCATCCACAGATTACCTTTTGATGGCTTTTGTTGCAAAATTATTGCCTTTTTTACTAGTCTGCTATAGTGTATTTTTGGTATAATTGAATGGTTTCTGTTTTCTTATCCCCATAATTTTTTTTTGGTCACTCTTATTTTAGCAGATTTTAGCAACTACTGAATATTACCCTTTTTGTTTTACGTATCCTCATAATGACTTCCTTCCTTCTTAATCCCCTAACCCCTCTTTTGCTCTTTGCAGGGATTTGGCATGCTGCTGATGGAGGAGGCAGAAAGAATAGCTAGAGAAGAACATGGATCTGGGAAAATAGCTGTTATATCAGGTAACTGGAGGAAGACAGAGTTCATGATTCATTCACGTTTTTAACTTGGTATCACAATTAAAATGATCTCAGGCCTCTCTTGCCCCCATTTATGATTATTCACAATTGGGCAGAGTATAATAGTGAAAGACTTGTGTCAAACACAGAACTGCAAACAGTTTGGTGGCATAGTTTCAGAAGCACTCCATCTCTGAGTGGCAAGACCAGTAATCTGGATCCTGCCTTCGTTGCTGTCTGTCACACCAGTCATCTGTCTATCCCACTAGTTGTCATGGTCATTTCCTCTCTTGTGCTTTGTGCGCAGTTACTCTGTCTGGGAAGATGAAATTTGGTGATAAGGATCCAAGAAAAAGTAAACCAGTGTGGCCATTATCAATATTTTTGTTCAGAAACTTAAAACGGACCTCAGGTGACAGTACAAGATGTTTAAAGGTAGAGTTTTTTGCTCCTTAAATATTGCCCTCAGTGACTTTGCTTCTGGGAAATAGCTTTCCCTTGTTTGGAAGTTTCCCCGTACTTTGTCTAGGTAATTGAGTAAGTGGGCACGGAAAGGGAATTCTAGTATGAATGGAGCAAAAACAGCCTTATGTATACCCTTTCATTCCTACACTTTAGTACTATATCCTTACAAAAATTGCTGTTCCCAGTAAGAAGCTTGCATGGGGGAAAGCTACAATCAGAATATAGGTTGTTTTTCCTCCAGCATTTGTTTTTCCATTAGAAAATATTTTCTCTTAAAGGCAGATTATTTTCTTTTAAGATCTTTTAAATCTTTTCTGAAAGGTTTTTTAATCAGTAAGTTGCTGCTAATCAATAAATCAATACCCTTACCTAGGTTTTAACAATTATAATTATGAAAATATAATGACACAGGCTTACTTAATCACTTAGTGTGGTTGTGGTTTTTTTGGCATTATCCAGACAGATAAGTAAAACATTTCTCAACATGGCTAGCTTTATATATTTTCCTCTGTTATCTTTAATTTCACTAAAGAGGGACTTAATGAGGCTCATCTGATTGATACTGATACTTGTAATAAGAGATGTTTACCTTTCAACTGTTTAAGCTGTGGTGGTTCAGAAGTTAACCTTTCCCAGTACCAGGAAAGGGCCACCTGACTCAGGACTCCTTCTGCACACATCTGTGGAGGATTGAAAGCACCTGAAATTTCAGTGGTCCCTTTTGCTAGACATTGTCAGTGTTTTCAGCACAGTACTTCTCAGGCTTTAAATGTGCTTATGCTTCACCTGGAGATCTTGTTAGAATGAAGATTCTGTTTCATTCAGTCCGGGATGGGGCTTGAGAACCTGCATTTCTAACCAGCTCTCAGAGATACCTCTGCCGAGGTGATACCTTCAGACCACACTTTGAGTAGCAAGGTTCTCATATTCTCTTCCAAATCATTAAGGTCTGGATATTCTCCGTGACCCTGGTAGTGCCTAAACTCCCACAGTCTGCTGTGCAATCACATGGTTTTTTCGTATCTGTGGGAACGTCATCAATTTTAAAATGGAAGAACATTGGTAATCTATCACTTCTCCACATTATTTCATTAGCCTTCCTAATATCTTTCTTTTTAGAAATGTTACATGCACAGAGGGCCCCTGACCTGCCTGAGGTTCTATTCAGTTGCACATTAGAGCCTCAGTTACAGTTTTTTATGAGCAGGGTGTCTAAGTGGAAATCAGCATCTGTCCTTTTTCTGGCTTTTTATCATAATCTAAAAGCTCAATTTCAGATCATCTGCCTGTAGGATTTTTTAAAAAATAAGAAGAGACTTACTGAAAATAGCAAGGAAGAAACTTTCTGCTTATCAGCACTACAATAGGACTACTAGATTTCTGGATAGGAGATTTCTTTTGGCCAGTGGGTTTCTGTAGTCCTGGATTGTCTTTTTGAAACCAGAGTTCTGTGGGAGGAAGGAAGCATTACTTCCAGTCACTCTAGTCTATAAACTTGGACCATTGCTTTCTATTGAGGAAAGCACACAAGGCCTTGACTTTCTCTTTGACTAAACATCTGATCAAAAAGCCAAGAACATTTGCTCTTTGTATGATGCATTTTATTGCTCTAATTTAGAAATATATTACTGTTTCAGTTAAGCTTGTGAATCAGATACTTGAGATGTCCATTATTCAGAACTTTGAGCAGTGCACATTCAACGTATTATCATCACCTATCTTTTATGTTGCTTTTGTCCTTCCATGTTTGTTCATTCTTTACTTTGGTCTTTCTGCTTTGAGTACAATGAGTATGTGTGTGTATTTTATTAATATATAAAGTATTATTTGTTTTAGGGGTACAGGTCTGTGATTCATCAGTCTTACACAATTCACAGTACTCACCATAGCGCATACCATCCCCAGTGTCCATCACCCAGCCACCCTGTCCCTCCCCCCGACCCCCAGCAACCCTCAGTTTGTTCCCTGAGATTAAGAGTCTCGTATGGTTTATCTCCCTCTCTGGTTTCTGATTTCATCTTGTTTCATTTTTCTCTTCCTTCCCCTATGATCCTGTCTTGTTTCTCAAATTCCTCATATCAGTGAGATCATATGGTAATTGTCTTTCTCTGATTGACTTATTTTGCTCAGTTCTAGTTCTCTTATTACCCTCTTGTTCCAGCCATATTGTTGCAAATGGCAAGATTTCATTTCTTTTGATGGCTGCATAGTATTCCGTGTGTGTGTGTTTGTGTGTGTGTGTGTGTGTACACCACATCTTCTTTATCTTCTTTATCCTTTCATCCATTGATGGACATCTAGGCTCTTTCCATAGTTGGGCTACTGTGGACATTGCTACTATAAACATTGGGGTGCATGTGCCTCCTCAGGTCACTACATTTGTATCTTTAGGGTAAATACCCAGTAGTGTGATTGCTGGGTCATAAGGTAGCTCTATTTTCAACTTTTTGAGGAACCTCCATACTGTTTTCCAGAGTGGCTGCACCAGCTTGCATTCCCACCAGCAGAGTAGGAGGTTCCCCTTTCTCCACATCCTCACCAACACCTAACTGGTTAATTTTAGCCATTCTGACTGGTGTGAGGTCATATCTCACTGTGGTTTAAAAATACGGAATGCTTCACGAATTTGCGTGTCATCTTTGCACAGGGGCCATGCTAATCTTCTCTGTATCATTTCAATTTTAGTATATGTGCTGCCGATGCGAGCACATGTGTGTGTGTTTTAATTTGTTTTTGTAAAAAGTCAGACAGTTCTCCATAAATCGATCCTTAGAATGAAAAACTCTGTGATCACATTGGTGTTTGTGCATTGTGCTTTTTCACAGTGTGTCATTAGTTGGGCTATATAGGAGGAGACGTTTGGGGGGTGGTTGGATTCCATTCCTGTGTTGACTGTAGCACTCCTTGTGATCTTGGATAATTTTACTTGATCGCCATGGACCTTTCTTTCCTTACTAAAAACAATGGAGGTAGGTTATCTTTTACAGTTCTAGAGTCTAGAACACGACCCTTCAGTGTCTTAATCTCTTGTAGTGCTCAGAGTAACCAATTATGTTTTACTGATTACATCTAAAGTAGATTCTTTTCTGAAACCATGTTAGGAAGCCCTTCAGTTTCATTAGTATTTGAGTTCCATCTCCTTGTACATTGGGTATTTGATGGTGAAAATTACAGTTTCCCATAGGTAGGTTATCCTATCCATGATTTGTGGATGCATATTGACTTCAGTCACAATTTGGTGATACTTTTTTTTCTGGCCTTGTCCTTGATTTGTAAATCCATCCTTGTTCTGGTCTGTAGGCTTTTGTACACAGTGGTGGCCTAGATATTCTGTTCTGCCGTAACTAGTAGCTTGAGCAAGGGAGAGACAGGTCGTTTATCATTCTGGTTACTGTGACTATAAGAGTAATGCACTTATGTAGAGGTTTTTTTTAATTACATTCTGATTCATTATTACTTCCCCTCAACTTGCCAGCAGATTTTCTGTTACTTGGATTTATGATCTTTGATTCTGTCTCTAGACAATATGATTAACTGCACAGTAGATCTGATTTGAAACACTAGTCAGAAGGATTCCATGTGCTCTATTTTTCTCTATTAAAAACAAATCAGGTTTTATCTTTGTTACCTTAATATATTTTGTTTCTAGAGGGTATATACTGAATATTTTATAGCTGATTGATCCTTTTTTTAAAAGATTAACTTTATAGCTACATGAGAAAATTACAAATTTTCTTGTTTATTGGAGTCAAATGAAGCACTTTCTTAGACTTTTAAAAATAATTCATTCTATTTTTTAAAGCATGTTTATTTGTCTTGGGAAGTAAACTGTGTTTTTAAATTAACCATCAACTCCAAATGTGAATATTAAAGCAAAAATGAAATGTTTGGCTTCATCAACATCAAAATCCCCCAAGTTCAAGGAACCAGCACTGAGAGGGCAGAGGAGTACAAAGTGCTGCCCTGTGTTTGAAGGATATTCCTATTAGGCCGCACAGCTAACTCAGTCCTCACCACATGGATTATCCTTAACTGCAGAAGAAGATAGATTTTTCTCTCTACTTACATTACATCTCAATGCATAATTAATTGCCTCAGAATAGGAAGATAATCTTTTTCTGCATACAAAAATGAGTAAATCAATAGGATAAGAACAACCAGTTTACAAAATAATGTGTAGGCAGTTAATTACTGCCAAATATCTAAGCAATTAATTAGTCCCCATTATATCCAAGTGCTTTGGTATCTCTCCCCAACTTACTCATGTAGCTTCTGTCAACATACATCTGTTTAAGATTAACAAATTCTATCCACTTAAAAAGCTGTGATGTTTAAGTGGATGATGAACATTCTTTCTAATGTGTTAAGATGAAGCAGTTTTTTCTCTTCCCTGTCTTATGGTGTAAAGTGTGAGTGATTATACTGTAGAATGTAACTACAACATTTGAAATGCCATCACTAATAATCACCATGGAAACTGGAGATCTCTGATGTTATACTGCCCATACCCTTTCCAAAAGGGCAAATATAACTGTTGATAGCTACTATTTAAAAAGCCACTTAATACCCCCAACAGAATGATTTTTTTTTTCCCTTTTGGCAATTTTGGCTAGGTATCAGATCCAGTCATGTTACTGTTTCTGTTTGCCAGGCTAATTACTATGCATCAAGACGAACAGCTATTCCCCAAGCTCCCCCTAGTACCTTCGTCATAAGCAGTATTCTATTTGTGTTCTTTCAAGTAGAAAATTAATATGGCCATTGGCCAAGAATTGTACCAGGCTGATAGATCACACAGTGGTGGTGAGAAATGAGGAAAATGTCTGAATGGTTGATGACAGAAATCACTGAAGTCAGAGACTGTTAGCCATTTTGTGTAAACCCATTAAACAGGCACAGAAGAAGGAAGGGGAGAAGGTAAATATACAGGGTGAATAAAACTTAAACCTTAAATATAGAATGAGTAAACAGGTCCCTGTGGAGATGAGATCATTCTAAATCATGATGCTCAGAATATGATTCTAAAACTACATCTACAACTCCTACCAGTGAAAAAACATTAACATGCCTGTGCCTTACGTAACCTAGTATGGTTTCCTAGGACTGAAATTAATGGTCTGGTACCCCAGAGCCAGTGTTTAATGATATGTGGGCAGAAAATAACAGTCTTTTGGTTTCATTAAACTACAAATGGCTTAGGTTTACTTAAGGGACCCCAGAAACTTTACCTGTATTCCAGGCAGCAACCCATCTCCCTTAATTTAAGGTGAAGGTAGCTTTATTCTTTGCATGATAATCTAGCTGAAAAGAAGCATGTATTTGTAACTGGTTCTGTCTGGTAGTGGAATCATAATCCTAACCAAAATGCCTAGAAAAGCTTTTCCTTGTTTTGGCTTATCTGTTTGCCGATGGGCACAGGAAGCCTGCCAAAGGCAAACCGGTCTGTGCCGCACATGCGTGTGTGCCTAGCACTTCTCAGTAAGGAAGGGAGGAGATGATTCACTCTTCTTTCTGTCTCATCCCTTCCATAATTTCTCTTTTAATAAATTATCCCCTAATTAAATGCACACTGTTAGGGTTCTGTATATTCCTCTATTTCTTCCACTTTGGTGTTCTAACAATTATATATACTTCTTTTTTGTTTCATGTTCCCACAGGATTTTATCATGATGGTGGCTAATATCTTTCTTTTTAAAGACAATAGGTAGAACATAAAATATTACTGTGCTACCAGGATTTTCTTAATTTTAGCATCATTATTAACTAGCATTGATGATATGCTACTTTGCTGGATAAGAAATTAGCTAAATGTTTGCTAATTGGTGTCTATATTGCCACTGGACTGTGGAGGCACTGTTGCCCAGCTCCTCTCAGGGCTCATTATTCCTGACTTGACATTTATTCATTTGTAGATGAATCAGGTACCAGATTGTACTACTTTGCATATCAAGTGTGTTATACTCATCCCTCTCTTGGTATCTCATGACTATATTAATTAAGGCATGTTTTTCAAGTATTCCTGAATTAGCCACTAGTGAGTTTCCACTGTTTGGATCTTGTCGGCAACTGAATTTTTTTTTTATTTTTTTAAAGATTTTATTTATTTATTTGACAGAGATTACAACTAGGCAGAGAGGCAGGCAGAGAGAGAGGGAGAAGCAGGCTCCCTGCTGAGCAGAGAGCCCGATGAGATGCAGGGCTCGATCCCAGAACCCTGAGATCATGACCTGAGCTGAAGGCAGAGGCTTAACCCCTGAGCCACCCAGGCACCCCATCGGCAACTGAATTTATGATGAGATTTCCTAAGCCGAAGCTAGTGATCCAGGTAGGTAGTAGCTTGTTGGCTCTTGAGGAACAGCCTCTGGCAAGTGCTGTTGCTCTTCTCAGGTCCTTGCTAGCAAGTCTTCTTGCATCTCAGAAATGTGCACATGAGCATCCCAGAGGACAGCTTTGCTAATGTTGACACACATTTGTATGCTTTTTCTCCCCATTCTTACTCCTTTTAGTTTTGAGGTATTGGGAATTACGACTATGTGCATCTGCTTGGGAGGAGGAATAGTGTTATGTCACGTGGCCCCTAATAATATTCCTGAGAGGTCTGGGAGCTTGAATAGAAATGACTGCCTTTATTGTAAAGTTAGACACTTCACAGGCTTTTTTCTGAGGAAGAAAGCCTTCTCCAAAGAGGTCTAGTCTAGACTACTCATCATATGCTGTCTGTCACAAAGTCTGTTTTTAGTTTGTTACCATGTTAACTCCTTATCAATGTAACTTTCATATAATTAGTATGGTTCTTTTCTGTAAATAAATGACATTGCTATAATCCATTCAGTTTGATAAAACTTTCCTCTTTCAAAACTATTAGAGGCAAGGATTTGGCAGCTTCTTGCCTTTTGGGTGAGCAGATCACTAAATAATGCTGGAAAACTTTTGCTGCCTTCCTTAGCAACTGAGATACTGCTTTTATGGAGTCTTTTAGTTTAAACATTTCTCATTCCAACAGGATATAATACAGGGGACTTTTTATTCTTTGATCAGCCTGGCTTAAACTGTTGTCTCTAATAGCTCACATTTCCAAGACATTAACTGGTAGATTTAGGGTTTTAGATAGTGGCCATGGGATATAATGTTTCCTTATATCCGCCCCCCCCCCACCATTTTCTCCCACTCTGAGCATCCAGTTGTTCAGTTTTTCCACTATTTATGAATGAATCATGGATGTTTGGTGTATTCTGTCCAGAAGCCCCAGATCTAGACCCTGTGTGCTCTGTTACCTCTTACTGCAAATCCTACTAATTAGTGATTGTTTTGGTTACTTCTTGTTGTCTAACATACCACACCAAAATTTGGTGGCTTAACAGAACAAGCATTTCATTTTCTTAGTGATTCTGTGGGTCAGAAATTCATCAGGGAATAGAAAGGATGGCTCATTTCTGTTTCATGATGTCTAGAGCCTTAGCTGGGGTGACTTAAATGCCTGTCAGATGACTAGGTTGGCTTGTCTGGAGTCTCAGTTCCAGCCGGTAGCAGGTGCTCAGTGGAGGCTATCAACATGAGCACCTTGGTTCCTTTCCAGATGACTTACATGTCCTGTGGCGTGAAAGGCTGGGCTCAAAGAGGAAGGAAACAAAGACTTGGGCTTAGAAGTCCCAGAAATCTTATATTCATATCTGTTTCTGTGTAATAAATAACTGCTTGGCTGAAAACAAGCAGTTATCACACAGTTTATGTAGGTCAGAAATCTAGAAGTGACTTAGCTGGGTACCTCTGGCCCACAGTATCTCACAAAGCTGCAGTTAAGGTATCAGCTGGGGATGTAATCATTTCAGGATTCATTTGGGGTTTAAAGATGCACTGCCAGTTTTACTGTGTGGTTTTGGCAGGCTTCAGTTCCTCACAGGCTGTCGGTCTGGGGCCACAGTTCCTCACCATGCCACACAGGCCTCTCTCTAGGGCTGCTCATCACATGTCAGCTTGCTTCCACCACTAGAGTGATCACAGAGACAGAGAGCCCCTCGAGATGGAAGCCATAGTCCTTGTACCTAGTCTTAGAAGAGAGTCAAGTCCAGCCCACCCTCAAGGGGAAAGGATCATATAAGACTGAATACCAGTAGACAGGGACTCTGGAAGTCGTCTTAGAGACTGCCTGCCACAGTGTGACTTAGGCCACATTCTGTTGCTTACCAGCATCACTGGGATTTAAAGAGAGAGGGAATACATCCACTTATAAAGAGAGGATCTGGTGACAGCTCTTTTTTGCCTAGTAAGTTACATATGTTTTCATTAACTTGAGATTAACAGGATACAGTCCCTTTCTACAGGAAACTTCATTTAGCCTTCTCCCAGGATGGACTCTCTTTGGGCCAACGTAGGTTCAAGGGTTCTTATCCCAAACCCAGTATCAGATTTTCATAGAAACAGTTATGGCAGCACAATTATACCTAACACTGTCCTAAGCAGACTTTGGGAGGCCTTCCTCGCAAGTTGCCCCTGCATCTGACCTTTTGTCTGTCATCTCTCTTCCATGAGGACATGTCTGTATTTCCCTTTACAAGCCTATCTAAATCCTATCTAGTCCTTTAGATCTATGATATCGGCCATTTATATCTTTCTTCTAGGTTATGGAATATAGAAGATTATCTTTGGGCTGAGGGTACATGGTTTCTCTTTAGAGATATCCCACTCTTATCCACACCCCTTCCCCCCCACAAACACCTGGAAATAGTTAATGAGCCTTTAAAGTCTTTTTTTAATTTGGGGAGGTAGTAAATTGTATATGACAAAATTTACCATTATAACCATTTTTAAGTATATAGTTCAGTGGCATTAGTTACAGTCATAATGTTGTACAACCATCACCCCTGTGTCCAAAATATTTTCATTATGCAAGACAGAAACTCTGTACTCATTAAGTAATATTCTCAATTCTCCCATCTCCGCAGTCCTTAGTAACCTCTACTCTACTTTCTGTCTCCATAAAGTAGGTTCATACAATATGTGGCCTTTTGTCTCTGCCTTTCTTCACTTAGCATAATGTCTTCAAGGTTCATCCATGCTATATACATTTGTTAAGACTGAATAATATTCCGTGTGTATGGTATATGTTAGTGTGTACATATATTCATATATATACATGTAGTTTGGACTGTTTCCATCTTTTGGCTATTTTGAATAATGGTACTATGACATTGGTGTACAAATATCTATTCGAGTCCCTGCCTTCAGTTACTTTGTGTAAATACTCAGAAGTAGAGTTGCTGGGAGGCACCTGGATTGCTCAATCAGTTAAGTGTCTACCTTGGGCTCAGGTCGTGATCCCAGGGTCCTAGGATTGAGCCCCATATCCGGCTCCCTGCTCAGAAGAGAGTCTGTTTTTCCCTCTCCCTCTCTCCTCCCCCACCCCTCCGGCTCATGCATGCTTGCTCGCTCTCCCTCTATCTCAGATAAATAAGTCTTTAAAAAAAAAAAAAAAAAAGTAGAGTTGCTGGATCAAACTCTTTTTAACTTTTTCAGGAATCACCAAAATTTTCTACAATGGCTACATCACTCATTTTATGTTCCCTATCAGCAATGCATAAGAGTTCTGATTTTTCCGCATCCTTGCCAACACTTGTTTTCCTTTTTGTGGTGTGGAGTGTGTGGAGTGTTGTTTTATTGGGGTTTTAACTTTGATTTCCTTAATGTCTTTTTTGTGCTTGTCATTTGTGTATCTTCTTTAGAAAAACATCTGTTCAAGTCCTTTGCTTATTACTTAATTGGGTTCTCTTACTGTTGTTGAATTTTAGGGATTCTTCGTATTTTCTGGCTACTGTTATAAGATCTGTGATTTGCAAGTATTTTCTTCCATATACATTCATAAAGTTAGAGGTTTGTAGTTTTCTTTGTACTGTCTTTGTATGGCTTCATTATCAAGGTATTGCTAGCCACTTATGCTGAGTTAGGAAGTGTCCCTCCTTTTAAGTTTTTTGGAAATGTTTGAGGATTGGTGTTAATTCTGTAAACATTTAATAGAAATCACCAGTAAAGCCATCTAGTCCTAGGTTTTCCTTTGTTTGGAGGATTTTGATTCCCTGACTTGTTATAGGACTATATAGACCTTTTCATTCTTCTTGAGTCAGTCTTTGTAGTTTGTGTTACTGGGATTTGTCCATTTTAACTAGCTTATCCAGTATATTGGTGTACGCACACATCCAAGTTGTTCATAGTATTCTTATAATTCTTTTTAATTCTATAAAGTCAGTAATATCTCTTTCACTTCTAATTTTAGTGATTTCAGTCTTTTTTTCTTTATACTTTTTTCATACTTTGTAAGATTTCAGTCTTATTAAATTTATTAAGATTTGTTTTATGACCTGATAATATGATCCAAGTTGGAGAATCCTCCATGTCCACTGTGGAAAATGTATATTCTCCTGTTGTTGAGTGATGTGTTCTCTATGTGTCTGGTAGGTCTAAATGGTTTAAAGGGTTTTTCAAGTCCTCTATTTCCTTACTGATCTTCTGTCTTATTTTTCAAGAAATTATTGAAAATGTGCATTGAAATTTCCAGTTCTTAATGTAGACCTATTTATTTCTCCCTTCAGTTCTGTCCATTTTTGCTTCATGTATTTTGGGGCTCTGTTGTTAGGTATAAATACATTTATAATTGTTAAACCTTGATGAATTGAACCTTTTATCAGTACATAACATTCCTCTTCATCTCCTGTAAATTTTTTTAGCTTAAAATATCTTTTCTTTGGGGGGCGCCTGGGTGGCTCAGTGGGTTAAAGCCTCTGCCTTCGGCTCAGGTCATGATCCCAGAGTCCTGGGATCGAGCCCCACATCGGGCTCTCTGCTCTGCGGGGAGCCTGCTTCTCCTCTCTCTCTGCCTGCCTCTCTGCCTAGTTGTGATTTCTCTCTGTCAAATAAATAAAATATTTTTAAAAAAATCTTTTCTTTGGGGTACCTGGGGGCTCAGTCAGTTAAACATCTGCCTTCCGCTCAGGTCATGATCCCAGGGTCTTGGGATCGAGCCCTGCATTGGACTCCCTGCTCAGCGGGAAGCCTGCATTTCCTTCTCCTTCTGCCTGCTGCTCCACCTGCTTGTAGTATCTATATCTCTGTAAATGAATGAATAAAATCTTAAAAAAAAAAACAAACTAGCTTTCTAAAAAAATTAAAAATAAAAAAATAAAATATCTTTTCTCTGGTAGTATATCCACCCCAGCTCTCTTTTGGTTACTAGTTATTTTCTTAGTGATTACCTGAGGGATTACAATTAACATCTTAAACTTACAGCAACCTAGTTTGAATAATATGAATTTAGTTTTCATAGTATGCAAACACTTTCCTCCATACATGTTGGTTTCTGTTTTGTCTTGTTCCTGTCATAAATTATATCTATATAATATCTTTATACCTGTAAGTCTCTTAACAAATTTATAATTATTGTTTTATGAATTTGTATTTTAAATTATATAGGGGAAAAAGGAGTTATGAACCAGTAAAATAATATTGGCTTTTGTATTTACCTATGTAGTTAACCTTTAGCAGTGTTCATTCATTCTTCGTTCTTCTTCCCTCCTTCCTTCCTTCACATGGCTTTCAGTTACTGTCTAATGTCCTTCTGTTTTGATCTGAAGGATTCTTGCAGGGTAGGTCTAGTGGTACAACCTTTCCTAGCTTTGGTTTATTTGGAAATATCTTAATTTCTTCTTTATCCATGAGAGATAATTTTGCTATATATAAAATTCTTAATTGACAGGTTTGTTTTTTGCTTTCTTTACTTTAAATATGTCAGCCCATGCCTTCTGACCTCCATGGTTTCTGAGATTAGCTGTTGATACTATTGAGGATCCCTTGTATTTGATGAGTCACTCCTCCCTGCTTTGAAGATTCTTTGGCTTTTGATGATTTGGCTGTAATGTGCCTTGATGTGGTTCTTTTTGAGTTTATCCTGCTTGAAACTTGTTGAGCTTCTTAGAAGTGTAGTTTCATGTCTTTCATCAAATTTGGGAAATTTTGGCCATTTTTTTTCTTAAATATTTTTTTTCTACTCTTTATCTGTCTCATCTCCCTCTGAGACTTCCATTATGTGTATGTTAGTATGCTTCATGGTGTCTCACAGGTCTCTTGGGTTCCTTGTTCTTTTTTCTTTCTGCTCCTTAGACTGGATAAATTCAATCACATTATCTTTAAGTTCACAGATTCTGTTTTCTGTCTGCTCAGATCTGCAATTGAACTCCTCTAGTAAATTTTAAATATTTTTGCTACTGTATTTTTCAGCTCTAATATTTCTGTTCAGTTTCTTTTTATAATTTCTCTTTATTGACATTCCTCCTTCATTCATACAGTATTTGATTTCCTTTAGTTCTTGTTTTGAATTGAAGTATATTTTGACATATAACATTGTATAAATTTAAAGCATACAATATGTTGGTTTGATAAATTTATGTATTGTAGTATGATTCACATTATGGCATTACTAACACCTCTAACATATCACATTATTATTATTTCTTTTTTGTGGTAGGATTAAGATCTAATCTCTTAGCAAGTTTGATGTCTATAATATTACTGTCTGTAATCACTATGCTGTGCATTAGATCTTCAAGAATTATTTATCTACAAGTTGCAAGTTTGTATCCTGGTACAATATCTCCTATTCCTCCACCCTCCCAGCCGCTGGCAACTACCATTCTACTGTTTTTATGAATTTGGCTTTTTTTTAGGTTCTGTATATAAGTGCTATCATACACTATTTGTCTTTGTCTGACTTATATCACCTAGCATAACGTCCTCAAGGTCCATCCATGTTACAAATGGCAAGATTTCTTTCTTATGGCTGAATAATACTCTGTTGCATGTACTGTATACCATATATCACAGTTTCTTAATCCATTCACCCACTGACAGACACATAAGTTGTTTCCATATTTTGGCTAGTGAGATTAATGCTGCAGTGAACATGGAGTGCATATATCTCTTCAATGTCTTGTTTTCATGACTTTTGCATGTTTATACCCAGAAGAAGAATTACTGGATCATGTGATAATTCCTTTTTTTTTTTTTTTGTAATTCTCTTTTTAATTTTCGGAGGACTCTCCATACTGTTTTCCAGAGCAGCACCACCAATTTATATTCCCACCAGCATGCACAAGGGTTCCCTTTTCTCCACAGTCTTGCCAACACTTGTTCTTTTGTCTTCTTGCTGGTGGCCATACTGACATGTGCAAGGTCATATCATTGTGGTTTTGATTTCCATTTCCCTGAAGAATAGTAATGTTGAACACCTTTTCATGCACCTGTTGGCTGTGTGGATATTTTCTTTGGAGAAATGTCAGTCTAGTTTCTCTGCCCATTTGTAATCATTGTTTTTTGTTACTGAGTTGTATGAGTTAAGTATTATGGATATTAACCCCTTATCCAATATAAACCCCTTATCCAATATATGAATTGCATATATTTTTTCCCATTCTGTAGGTTGTTTTTTCATTTTGTTAATTATTTCTTTTGCTATACAGAAGCTTTTTAATTGGTGCAGTCCCCCTTATTTTTGCTTTTGTTGTTTGTGCTCCTTTAGTTCTTTGTCCATGGTTTCCTTTAGCTTCTGAGCATATTTAATACAGTTGATTTTGCCTGGTAATGCCAATGTCTAGGCTTAAGCATAGCTTTTGTCAAATTCTTTTTTTCCTGGGTTTTCTATTGTTAAGATCTGCACATTTGAATATTATAAAAGTCAGACTATCCCCCTCTGCAGGGGTTGCTTTTAAGGGCTGCAGTCATCCATTTGTGTAGTGACTTTTCCAAACTGTTTTTTGTAAAGTTGATTCTTCATTGCATGTGGCCCCTGAAGTTTCTGTTCTCTCTGCAGTCAGCTGGTGACCCGGCAGGGATTTTCTTAAATGTCTGGATCTTTAAAAGGGTGGGAGGATAGTGTATGTCTCTTCAAATCTTACAATAAACACCCTAGGGAAGCCACAGCAAGGAGGGAACAGAACAAAAACACTAGTCCCCCGCAAGAGCCTCCAAACCAAACAAAACATGCAGCCTCACATTCTTAGAGAAAAGGGTTTATTGCCCACCATGGCTGCAGCCAGCTACGTAGAAATGGGGGATAATAGGTGCTTTGCATCTGCTGCTTTCCTGTCAGAGTTGAGCAGCCCCTTCCTCAGGCACCCCCCTGGATGCTATAAAGTATCTTATTAAGTTCCATTGTCCCAAAGTAGTTGGTTCTGTTTTTTTCCAGTTTAGTAGTAGATTCAGTAGAACGACTGATCTCTGGAGTTTCCTACTCCACCATTTGCTCTTTTAAAGTCTGGTTTTTTTAAAAGACTATAAATAGAAGGGATCCCACTTCCTATACCAGGTTACCGATGGCACAGTCTTTAACTACTGTAGAGACACACTAATGATTTGGGACACGAACAAAAAGTAGTGAGAATGATCTGTGACATACACATATCCAGCACTGATATAAACAGAGTCATTCCATTTCTGAATTAGAAGATTGTGGGTTCTTCTATATCAAACACCCTATGAAGGAAAAAAAAAATAACCTTTCTAAGAGCTATAGGATAACCAACCACCATCAGCCTACCCTAAGTTAACATAGTAGCTTTTAGCTTTTATTTAGATTCTCTGTATCTGCTTATAAGTTACCTACTTTTATTTTTTGTTCAATTTATCTGTTCTTATCTTAGTATAGCCATTTCAGAATGGATAGAGGAACTTTCAGGCTGCCTGGTAGCAGGTTGGGTCTTAGAGCTCTACTCAGGTATTCTCTGTATCTTCCAAGATCATGGAGAATAAGGTACTAATGTGCTGTATTTTTTTTTAAAGATTTTATTTATTTATTTGACAGGCAGAGATCACAAGTAGGCAGAGAGGCAGGCAGAGAGGTGGGGTGGGAACCAGCCTCCCCGCTGAGCAGAGAGCCCAATGTGAGGCTCGATCCCAGGACTCTGGGATCATTACCTGAGCCTAAGGCAGAAGCTTTAACCCACTGAGCCACCCAGGTGCCCCAATGTGCTGTATTTTTGACTTGCAATAATCAACTGCTTTGAAGAGCTAAGATTATATGTGGGTAACTTTATAAGTTTTTTTTTTTTTGTTTTTTTTTTTTTTTTTAGAATAAAGGAAAAAAACCTCTTTCAAAGATTTCAGGTCATTGAGTTAATTGGTTCATTTTCAAATGTTTGGAATAAAAGCCTTTCCCCAACTCTCATATGTGTGCATTGTTGAAGAGTGAAATATTGCCATCCAACTAAGAGATCAATGAGATGTAATAAAGTCTCATTTCAATAGCAAATGAATGAAACTAATGAATACATTTGCCTTGTATTAATGCTGCTAGGCACATATCAAGCACTCAATAAACAGTTGATTAATTGAACCCAAAAGTAATTAAAACAGTTTCTTTATTTTTATTCCACTGATTTTTAAAAAATGATCATGAATCATCATCTCAGTCTTTTGCGCCTCGTTGGAAAAATCAGATTTAAGTTTCAAAAGATAGATTTAGCATATTTTCTCTTTTCATGTTTGGGTCTAGGAATGTGATGTAGGCTGAATTTTAATTCAGTCCAATACATGACTAGCAATGAAGGGGACAGCCTTGTGTCTTAGCTGAGGTAGTGTCAAAGAACTGGAATGCTCCAGATTTCAAATTCATTTTCCTACTTCAGACATGAAAGCATCTAAATTATTAGGTCAGAATTTTACTTTCCTTGAAGAATTCCAGCAGATAAAACTCTTAATTTCTAGCTCCTAGTATGTATTCAATAATTACATGATATTAAATTTTTTTCATGTATTAAATCACATTAGTAATTTCATGTGCTTCCTTTGTCCAGTTGGAATCACTAAACCCAAATTTTTTTGATATTCCACATACATGAAGAATATATTTCCTTATTTAATAAACAAGCGTTCACATAGTTAAAATTACTAAATCTTAACTAATCTGTCATTTTTAAAAGTTGACAGTAAACTGTAACAAATAGGAAAGTTCATTAACTGCTAAACAATAAATTGTTTAACCGATGCCTATGTCGTCCTTACTTAGGTCAAGAACATGTGCAGCATCCAAGAAGTACCCCCTCTTGACCCCTCCCATCATCCTCTCCTCCCACCTCCTTGCCTTCTTCCTTCTAGCAGCAGCCCAGCTTTTTTGGTATTTTCTTCCATGTATTCTTTTTATACTCCCATTACCTAACTATGAATCCCTTAACTGTAGTGTAGTTTTGTTCTTAGTTTTAGATAAATGAAATCATTTTAGTAAATTTGTTGTTCTGGCTGCTTGTGTGCAATATTATGAGATGAAGTCATGTTGTGTGTGGCTGTGTTCATTTTCACTCATTTTCATTGATATATAGGATTCCATTATGCAAATATCTCACAGTTTGTTTGATTCTTGCTGGATATTTGTATAGCTTCCAGTTTGTGCTCATGAATATTCTTATATATGCTTCTTGGGGCCCATGTGCAGACATGTTTGTGGGCAGTGCACTAGGAGTGGCTTGTTGGATTACAGGGAGTTACAGGTATATATAAGAATCTACAAAGTGGTTTACTATACTGCTTCCAATTTTTACTGCCACAAGGAATATATGAGTTTTAGTTGTTCAGTATGTATGTGGTGGTATTTTCTGTAGTTTTAATTTATATTTCCTGATGACTGATGTAGTTGACTGCCTTTTCGTATGTTTATTGGTCATTTAGATATTTTTTGAAGTTTCTCCATGTGTGATATTTTTTTTAAATCCACAAGACATTATTACTAATATTATTGTTATATACATTCAATATTCATTTGGACTTACTGTTATATTATAATACTGTTATACTGTTATAATACTGTTATATTATAATACTGTTATAATACTGTTATAATACTGTTATATTATTTTCTTTGCTCTTTATTTTCATTGATATATAGGATCCCATGATATGAATATATCATAGTTTATCTGTTTTATTATTGATGGGTAATCAGGTAATTTGCAAATACTATTTTCTTTATGCCTAAAGAATTTACTTTAGTAATCTACTGGTAGCAGACTATTCAAGTTTTGATTATATGACGTGTCATTATCTTATTCTGTTCTTGAAAGCAGTTTTCACTAAGAATTCTGGGTTTGTATTTTTTGGCTTTCCGCACCTTGAGACTCTTTCCACTGTCTTTGGCTTTTAATGATGCAGTTAAGAACTCTGAGGTCTGTCTTCAGGATATCTCTCTGGCTGCTTTTATGATTTTGTTTTTTAATATTGTCTGGTTTTAGAGTGTGTTTTCTCTAGTTTTACTATGGTGTTCCTGAGTATGGGTTTTCTATGCTTGGGTTTCTTTCATTGGGGAGTTGATTTTTTTTTTTTTTTTAATGAGTAATTTTCAGCCTCTATCCCATATTGTCTATCCCATTTTCTCCCCACTTCCTGGAACTGCTGTTAAACATATGTTAGACCTACTCATTATATCCATTGTGTCTCATACCCTCTTTCCCTACCCCCATTGCTTTGTTTCTCCATGTGTCATTGTTGATAGTTTCTTCTAATTCGGTATAACCTACTGCTAAACTCACTCACTGATGCCTTAGTCCTCATTTTTCAGTTCTCTGATCTAGTATCTTTTTCAGCCTTTCTATCATGTTTTAGTTTTTTGTTGCTTTTAAATAGTCTTAAATTCAGCCTCTATCTCAGTGAACTGTAGGAAGCATAGTTCTACAGTCTGCACCAGAGGACCTCAGATCTGGAATACCTGTAGCCTTTTGTTACCCTGTTGTCTTGTTTCTAAGTATATCTCATCATTTCTTATTTGCGGAACATTTTATGAGAGAATTTGCTTTCCAGAATACTTCAAAACCTAGATGATGTTAGCTTCATCCAAGGAGGATCTCTGTTTCCTTTAGCCAGAGCATCTAAGAGCACTAGTTGTCCAAGAACAAGGCTTGAGGTTTATCCAGGTCATGTGAAGGACATATTCCCCCCCGCCCCGCCGCTTAGCAGTCCCTCTCTCCATTTCAAAGTTGAACCTTTCAGAGACAATCCAGAAAGGGAATTGTTAATCTGGAGTCTGTACCTTTATCAGGCTCTGGATTCAGACTCCTTTCTGTTCCTTCATTTTCTTGAGTCTTAGAAGCAACTCT
Source organism: Martes martes (assembly GCF_963455335.1). Taxonomy (NCBI): domain Eukaryota; kingdom Metazoa; phylum Chordata; class Mammalia; order Carnivora; family Mustelidae; genus Martes; species Martes martes. The sequence goes on along the minus strand of NC_137889.1, from coordinate 58,942,705 downwards.
GGCTTTCAATTACTCCCACAGTGCAGAGCACCTTTCATGGAGAGGCGTGAGATGAGCAGTATTATAGCTAGTTCTTTGCTTCTGTGGCCACATGACCCCTACTCAGTCCCACTTGTCTCCATCTGTTCTCTGTAGATCTCAGCTGCCCTTCCTGGATTGGCAACCACCACTAAGGTAGAACAGTCTACTCCCTTCTTAAAGCTCACCTTTTCTTCTTATTCTCTGCCTGATAATAACTATTAGACCTTTGGTGTTGTATTTTTTAGTGGAAGCATTTTGAATTTGTCTAAATTTTTAGATTGTTCTCAGCTGGCAAGTTGATCTTAATCATTTGTGTGCCACAGTCCAGCCTGAAGTCACCTTGTTTTCTATAAGTTTCATACTCCTCCTGACTTGACTGCCCTTCCTCTGGGATCTCGGTTCCATCATTGTTCCATCTTTGTTGCTTTTTCCCTCCAAACTCCATATGGTATTTTTCTTCATTTTAGAAAGGGTGACAATTTATCAAGTTGTTACTGAAAAGCAACAGTAGGTCTCACATTTGTAAGCCGTATCTGCTTACAAAGTTTGTTATTGCCTATGTTATCAGACCGTTTTATGTAACTTTTCTTACTGAGCCCTATTAGTGAGATGAAAATAAGGTCACTGTTTATTTAATCTAGTGATTTATCATAAATGATACTGACAAACTAGACACAGGTATGAGAGTTAAGTTGATGAAGACAAGCCAGTTAGTTGTCCATTCTATGCTTCTACTAGAGCAGACTTGACATTTAAAGCCAGAGTGGGGGAGGTGGCTGGGGCACTTATCCACAACACCCAGTGTCACCCCAGCTATAGCTTAGCAGAAATACTGTGAGCTGTGGAGACAAGGGACCTGGGTCTGAATTATGGTTCTGTTTCCTAACTCTGTGACCTTTTGTTAGCACCCTTTCTGGAACTCACATTCCTCATAAGATAGTAATTCCAATCGTGTTAGGGTTGTGTGTGTGTGTGTGTGTGTTGCGGGGGGGGGGGGTGTCTGTTGTTTAAGATTTTATTTTAGAGCAAGAGCATGCTGGGGAGCCGGGGAGGGGTAAAAGGAGAGGGAGAAATCCCAAGCGGATTCTGTGCTGCGCACAGAGCCTGATGCGAGGCTGGATCCCAGGATCCTGACTTCATGACCTGAGCTGAAGCCAAGAGTCAGACGCTTAACCACCTGAGCCATCCAGGTGTCCCTTTGTTAGGTGTTTAAGTTGGTAGGTCAGATATCTAGATGCAATTCCTGGCATTCCTAAAGCTTGAGAAAGTTCTTCCTCCTCCCGCTTTATACTTTGTACTCAATCAGCTGTAACGTTGTTGGCTTCCTTTGTTTTGAAATGGAGTTAGGTGGGGTGTAGGCTCATCTCCTGCTTCTGACTTACTTTCTCTCTTAAAGGGAATAGGTGTTTTCAGTTTTCTCAGCCTCTACTTTGGTGGAGGGTTTATCCTTTTAGAAGGAAAGGGCTGAGGTAATAAGAAGCAAAGAGCTATTTTGTACCCAATTCAGGCACCACACTGACTAGTTTACTCCTTTTGCTTACTTCTTCCCCCTGCCTTTGTTTTCTAAAATAGAATCATAGTGGAATTTAACAGATTTGTTCCATTTTCATTAATCTTAAGGTTTTGTGATTTTTATTCCCCCACTTGTGCTAAAGATCATTAAACAACCCATAATTAAGCTGCTCCTTTAGCCAGTGGCTGAGGCAGTGGCATGTAGGTACACACTTCGTGATTTCCTTTCTTTCCTTAATATTAAGAGTATGCAAAACTTAAGCTAAATGGTATGCATCTTTCAAAGAAAGAAAGGAGAGGGGGTCAGAAAGCAGAGGCATTTTCACCCACTGTGAGGGGTTTGAGGCTTGAAGGTATTGGGTACAGAAAAAGGATCAGAGAAATACTCTATCCCCTAGTTCCCCCTAAGTGGTAGGGTCCCAGGAGGTGGGCAGCTCATGGCAGCCAGCCTTGGAGCAATCAGCTAGAGATCATAGTTGGGTAAGGAGCACTTCCACATAGTGCTGACCGGCTCTCTCTTCCTGTCACCCCATCAGAGTGCATGGCATCCCAGGTCTTTACCTCTGTCCTGGGGGCTGCGTTCTGTGTAAAGTTCCTGCACACAAGTAACCAGGTTTATGTTCTCCTTCAAAAGAGGTATAGGTCCTGGGGCACAGGTGGAAGCCAGGAGGGTAACTACAGAGGCTGGTCGCTGAAACCGAATCACAGAGTATCACTCCAACACATTTCATGATACTCTTCTTTCACCATATCTCATTTCATCATCATCAGAGCCTGCAAAGTGGTGAAGATAGAACATTTATCCAGCCTCTGAGAGTAAGAAAAAGGCCCCCAAGATATACGTAACTTCTGGTTGTGGGTTACGGAACTTGGAGGATGAAAGGAAGCAGGCATTTGGCCCACCCCCACTCCTCCCCATCCTGACTGCTCTGCTAACAACTGGCCATAGGGCACCCTGAGGGCTGCTGTGTGTCTGTGCAAGTCCTGCTTGTTCCCCCGCCCAGGGCTTTGCAAGAACTCAGTTACACGCACAGCCCACTGCATCTCTCCTCAAGGGCAGTAGCAGCTTTAACGCCGAGGCCTGTGACACAGCCTGCCAACGTCAGTCTGGGAGGCTGGCTGACGTCAGTTGTGACACATAATTGCTTGTTGGCCGAATAACAAGAGGAAAGTTACTGTGGCAGGACTGTTTAGAGCCCTGCTCAGCACAGAGTGGGGATGGGAGCAGGGTGTGACCTGCACCAAGTCTGGGTGATGGTGTGTTCTCCTTCAAGCTGGCTAAGAGCACTAATGCTTTTGCCAGTCTGTTCTGCAGATTGTAGAAACAGTGGGGGGGAGCACATAGAAATACAAATGGGGAGTATTTTTGCTTAGTTGGTTAATACCCAGTGGAGGTCAGACTTCTCTCCCCCAAATTCTTAGAACTTCTCAGAGCTTCCAGAAGTAGATTTTCCATCTCAGTGCTACTACATGTTACTAAAAACAAGGATAGGAGCTTGAAAGTATACCTTTCCTTCAAAAAAGCACAAAGCCTAAATGCGTCTTCTCAAGCTGGTAATGGTTTCTAGAGCATGTGCCCTGTATACAGGCAGAAAGGGAGAGCTCAGGGAGCCTGTATGCTCACTGGGAGTCATGACTAAGGAAGGCTTCGTTGTGCCCCTGTAAACCTGTTCTTCTCAGCAACATGCTTAAGAAATCTGGACACACTCAAGGTGAGGAACTTTTGCAGTTATCCGAGGCCTGGCTAGTCCTGTCTCGGGAGCGGCTTCTGTGTCACTTCTGCAGCTGGTTGTGGTGGATAGATACGGGTTGACGGGTTATAGCATGTCTCAGGAAGTAAAGCCCACTGATCCATGGGACATCTTCAGTCTGGAAATTGATAGTGAAGAAGATACCATCATCTTTATTTGAAAGAAGGCAATTAAACTGTGTCTCCAGTGACTAAGCTGAGCAGAACTGGAAGGAAACAGATGTATTCTGTGACCTCCTCTGAGTAGAAAGCTAGAAGCATTAGCAGTCTGGCGGATGAACTGATAATTGTTGAAGGAGCTGGGTAATGGGTATGTGGAGGTTCAATATGCTATCATCTTTACTTTTATATATCTGAAATTCTTCATAGTGGATTAAGTCCATGGAAAATGGCATCTGCTTTGTGAAATTAGAATATATAAAAAACCAAATATTTCTTTAAAAATTGGAGGCAGTTTTATTAGATATAATAGTATAAATTGAAAAGCAGACTCTTAATCTTTAACATAACAAGGTGGAAAATTTGTAACTTGATGAAGAAGTCCTGCCCTTAAGACCTTTTACATTGAGTCATTCCCACTGACTGGCACCTAACAACACAGAGGCAATTTTTTCTTTTTCTTTTTTTAAAGACATCACCCAGGAGCACAGTTCTCTGTATGTATACCACATAATAACTGTGAATACAGTACAGTATATCTGCAAGCATTCATTGCATGTTCATGATATGCCAGGCGCTTATTAAGCCCTAATGATGGAAGTCATCGACTTTATTTAAAGAGCTTACATTCTGGGAGGGGAGCTAGACATGCAAGTAAAATAAAGCACAGCATGATTACCAAAACAACAGGGCAGTAAGGAAGGGATGCAGCTAGCATAGAAAGAGGGGCTATGATTTCTTGCCTCTTTGTGGATAGTGGACATATGTGCAAGAGTCTCCTGGTGGTTTGTCCAAGTGGGCGGTTCAATGTGAAGTGGGCCACTCATCCTATTCCTTCTACCTTATTTTACTGAATTCTCTGGACAAATTGATCTCTCAAAATACATTGAAACATCTATTAAATGGAGTGTCCCTCTGGAGCTTTATTTTTTTTAATTGAGACACATGTACGTGTTAAGCACACCATTTTTATTTTTTAATAAACATATAATGTATTATTAGCCCCAGGGGTACAGGTCTGTGAATCGCCAGGTTTACACACTTCACAGCACTCACCATAGCACATACCCTCCCCAAAGTCCATAGCCCCGCCTCCCTCTCCTTACCTCCCTCCCCCCCCCACCTGGCCACCCTCAGTTTGTTTTGTGACATTAAGAGTCTCTTATGGTTTGTCTGCCTCCCAAGCCCATCTTGTTTCATTTATTCTTTTCCTACCCTCCAAACCCCCCACGTTGCATCTCCACTTTCTCACATCAGGGAGATCATATGATAGTTGTCTTTCTCCGATTGACTTATTTCATTACGCTAAGCATAATACCCTCTAGTTCCACCCACGTCGTCACAAATGGCAAGATTTCATTTCTTTTGATGACTGCATAGTATTCCATTGTATATATATACCACATCTTTTTTATCCATTCATCTGTTGATGGACATCTAGGTTCTTTCCATAGTTTAGCTATTGTGGACATTGCTGCTATAAACATTTGGGTGCACATGCCCCTTTGGATCACTACATTTGTATCTTTAGGGTAAATACCCAGTAGTGCAATTGCTGGGTCATAAGGTAGCTCTGTTTTCAACTTTTTGAGGAACCTTCATGCTGTTTCCCAGACTGGTTGCACCAGCTTGCATTCCCACCAACAGTGTAGGAGGCTTCCCCTTTCTCCGCATCCTCACCAGCATCTGTCATTTCCTGACTTGTTAATTTTAGCCATTCTGACTGGAAGCACACCATTTAATTTTTACATGTAAATTATGTTCCCATGTAGCTACTAGATTAGAACATTTTCAGCACTCCAGAAGACTTTCTTCTTCCCTCTTTCAGTCCATACCATCTTCCATATGTAACCAGTACTCTGACTTCTAGGACAATAAAATTAGTTTTGCCTCTGTCTGAACATTGTGTTAACAGGTGAACTTGTGTTAACCTTTTATATCTGGTTTCTTTCATATATGTTAGGTCTGTGAGGTTCATCCATGTTCTTAACAGAGAAAGTTCCTTTTTCATTGCTGTGTAGTATTCTATTATGTGAAAATACAGTTGATCCATTCTGTTGATAGATATTTGGGATATTTCCTGTTTGAATATTATAAATTATGTCTTTTGTTGGATGTAAGCATTCATTTCTCTTTTCACTCAGGAGTAGAATTGCTAGGTTATAGGATATGCTTACAGATACAGAACTTTAGAAGAGGTTGTGTACCTCTGGGGGGTCTGAGCTGCCACCTGACCCGTACGGTGTTTTTGTTTTCCCCTTGCTCTACAGAACAGAACAGTAGTAATGATTAGAACAGAGACCCGGTGCAGTTGTGCAGGATGGAGTATCAGTAATCCTTGATTTCAAAGGGGAAGTCTCCAGCGACCTATTCTCATGGGTCAGTTTTGTGACCTCTGTCATGCCAGCTTTAGTTCCATTTTCTAAACACTTGAAAAATTTTGAAGGGGATGGGAAACAAAACATGGTGGGAAGGCCTATTCCTAAATAGCAAATGTTTGGACTAAAGAACTAAGCTAGACTTGAAAGAGCTAACAATTATTTGATTCCAGGCACAGTCCTCTGCACTAGGAATACACTTGATCAACAAGGTAAATAGAACTTCCACCACACAGGGAGGCAAGCAGCACATAGTCAACCGTGAGGAGAGCTGTGGGGGGGCAAAGCACCTTAAAGACACATGTCGTTTTCACTCACATTGCACACAGTGCTCTGTGAATACTTAAACTACCAACACCAGACGCAGCAGTTTTCCACACATCAAGCAATTCTGCAATACTAGCTGGGTGTCCTGTAATTTAACTCCATTCCAACACTGTCTCCCTGGAGTTAGCATCAGATCCCACGGGTTAAGGGCTCAAGCCTGCAAGAATGTCTTTACTTCAGATGCCCATTGCAAGTCCAGCTTGTTACCTGTGTGTCTGACCTATAAATGGAAGTTTCCACCACCCCCCTCCTCAGGTTCAACTAATTTGGTAGAGGGAACAGCATGAGCAAAGAGACCTGGAAGCAAGAGAAAGAGCCAGACGTTCAGAGAGCCTGGAAAAATTTTAGATTCACCAAGGCTGAAGCATAATGTTAGGGAGAGAGTTGTAGCAAGAGATGAAGCTAGAAATATAAGCAGGTACCAGTTCATAAAAAACTTTAAAAGAGTAACAACAGCAGCCAGTGTTTCTGAGGAATCGGCCTTTTTCAGACTCTGAACTAATCACATTTCATAGACTGTGTCTTGTTTAATACTTGACACCCTTAAAACTTAAGTATGTTATTACAGACGATCAAATAATAGGGAAGTTAAGTAACTGGCCCAGGCAAAAGACCTATACAATGACGGTCTCTAGGTCTCAGACCCATAGCAGACTGATCCAAAGTCCATCCTCTTAACCACTCCTGGAGATACTGCCTGAGATGCTGTGCTCTATCCTCTTAGGAGCTCAGCGTCTTATGTGTAAGACTCTTTTTACTTTAGGAACACCACTTAGGATAGTGTTTCTCTAAAGAAAGTAAGTTCCTGGATCTTTAGTACTGACTTACATCAGCTATGTTGTTTAAATGTGTGCAAACTTAAAACTGGTATGAACTCCTCGTACTTACACTGCTCATACATGAAAGTAAATATGCCAGTTAAGACAAACAAAACTTTAATAAAGTGCAAATTGAGTAGCATTGATTTAATGTGATCAATATTTTGCTGAAATTGTCACTCACGCTGCGGAGGCCGGTGCGGACACTAAAGCGCAGCTCTTCCTTCTGGGCCCTTTTCCTCCTGGCGCTCCGTGCAGACCCCGTTTCCCACGCCTCTTCTCACATCTTCCCGGAAACGGTACTGCTGTTGGCTCCGTTGAGAATGTGGACATTTCATACGCAGATCTACCTCCTCTCACAGGGAGGTGTCCGCAGGATTGCAACACGCGAGGCTCTGAAATACAGTTTCTGTGTTTTAATACAGCTTGAATTCACAATAATAAAAATGTTCCAAACTTGTTAAGGTGAGATTCAGTCTGGACTGGAATTTGGTCTATGAATGGAAGAGGGCAGCTGTGAGGGGAGTGTTTGCTGGCTTTTGAGGGTTTTACGAAAGTTAGACTTCGTAGAGACTTTTCTTAACTTCGGTTTTCTGCTGCTTCACAGGGGTCGGCACCAGGAATTATTACAGAAAGATTGGCTACAGATTACAAGGTCCGTACATGGTAAAGACACTGAAGTAATGGCCGCACCAGCTCACCTTGATGCAGTCTCCTCCCCGGCAGAAAATAAAAATTCAAGATATTTTGAATACTCAGCAGAGAGGCTGAGCTAAACAAATGGACCCAGCCTGTCTCCCTGGCAAGGAGCTTCACCCTTGTCCTACAGCTGCGGAGACTGGAATCTGCTCTCAGGGCCAGGCTGGATGTCTGCTGACCAAGCCCACTGAGCTTTTGGTGCTCAGAGCTCCCACTCGCCCTCCTCTGCATCCTCTCAAGTCACATATCCAGTTCCTAAAGTCTGCATGAAGCCTGCAGTTGACCTACTTTGACTCATGCACAGTGACGAAAGCAAAGTAACTCATTTGGACACCATCATTCGTGAAAGAAAACTAGCTATTGTCATTTGAGGAATAAACTTAGGAGTAGATTATTTATGTACTGTAGGGACAAAAGGATTAGAACATGAGAAAACTGTTGGACTTTGATCTCTGTCCTTTTATTTGATGTAAATTCTGGCAAAAGGAAATGAGCTTTTGTTTTAATGGAAATCACTCTGATTCCTGTGCTGATGTTTGAAAGAACAGTGTGATGAGGAGAGAGGAACTGAAGTTGTCGGTTGGTGTTTCCAGCCTGAAACCAGCCTTTCTCACTTGGGAGTCTGCTATCTGCAATGGGCCATTATACACAACCTTTATTTCACAACTTGTCTTGTCTGTACTCTCTTGACCCCTACAAAGCAGCAAGGGCACCACTTCTCCCCAGAAGTGTTCCCCTGTTGTCTGTCCTGAGCAGGGAGAGTCTGAGCTGCCCTGCCTGGGCGGGTGTGGCCCTGAGTCCAGATGCGCTTCCACAGAAGCCATTTCCTGCACCATAATTCTTTAAGATGGGTTTCGGTGTGCTTTAACAGAAGAAAGGTAAGAGTTCAACGCCTACGAACGCAAAAAAGTGGGAAACAAGCCCAAATCTAAAAACAGGGAAAAGATTGGCTTTTTCAAGGGTTCATATTCTAGAACTGCCTCTTTGTAACTTCCAGGTGATCTTCGAGGGAGACTCTGCCTGGAGATGGCCAGTTCTTCAGAGCATGGCTTACCCCTCTGCCCCCTGGCTTCTGTGGCATTTTACAAAGGTTTAGTAAATGGAATTGATTCCCCTGAAAGGTTCGAAAAATAAAATCTTCAGCCTACAGAGAAGAATCATATAAGGTGTTTCTCCTTTCCCTGTTACACACATAGTGACATTTGCTGTGAATCCATGACACCGCTGACTTCCTCTGGGCGCCGTGTGCTGTTTCATTCGGCGGCCACACGGCGCTTGGCCTGGGTGTTCTCGGGCGCGCTGTGTAATCTAGCTACTTCTCACTTGTGCTTGTTTTTCCTTTAAAAATGAAACTGTTAAACTCACGGTGCGTGCACTGCACTAGCTGTTAGTACACGTAACGGGGCCGAGGGACCGGAGAGTGAACTAGCCCAGCCTTGCCTCTGCCTGCAGTGTGGCTGCAGCTTCCGCAAGAGCTTCTGCACGTCCGGTTGCTCGTCTTCAATGTCCTGCTGCCCTAAAGAGAGCCACACGTGTAATGTACAAACAGGTCCCTTGTAAAATTGTAAAAAGGCTTAAAGTAATAACTTAGAGCAAGATTTTAAGACAAAATTGCCTAGGAACGTGCCCATTTCTGGTGGCTGTCAGCCAGTGTCCCATCTGGATTTTCCATCTCAGGGCACAGGAAAATACCTTTCTTTCTAGCTCATCCTCAGCCTTCCTTGGAGTGAGTCTCCTAAGCTTGTGTAAAAGCTGCAAAACTTTTAAAGCTAGGAGGGATAGAGGGAGAGCAGGCAGAACTCTTGTGGCCTCTCCTGCCAGGAGAGGCTTCACCTGCTCTTCTGACTGCCCAAGGCTTTTCCTGGCGTGTGTGGTGCTCGGCACCTCCACAGCCTGGCCAGCCTGGCCCTCTCAAAAACATGCCCCTCGGTCCCACGGGCTGCTGCTTGAGAAGGGTCGGCTGGGCAGGACCTGCCAGCCTCAGCACGGAAGCTTTAAATCTTGTGTTTCTGATCCATATTGAACATACCTTAGTAACCACCTCAAGCCTAGTCAAATAGCTCTGCTTTTAGTTCACCTTGTTAACTCCCCTGGAGAGTTGGGGTTTTTTTTTTTTTTTGTTTTTATTAAACCATATCAAAAAGAGACTGAAATCTGAGTAGAAAATAGATTTTAAAAATAGGTTATCACCAAGGGAAGGAGCCTGGTAAAGATACGGTTTCTTAAAGTTGGGAATGGATCAGGTCCCTTTAGTGGAAAGATTTCTACTGACCCAAAGGAATAACCTAAAAGTACAACTTAAGAACTAAAACCTGTTCTAGGAAAATAACTTCAGATTGCAAATTTCTATTTCCAAAGGTGTGTGGGTGTACCTGTTTAAGAGATTATCATCCAATCGAAAGCACAGTTTGTTCCTAAAGAACTTACAAACCCCTAAGTTTAAGAAAGAGCTCAACACTCTCTCTGCCTGCCTCTCCGCCTACTTGTGACCTCTCTCTGCCAAATAAATAAAATCCTTTAAAAAAATAAATAAATGAATAAAAGAAAGAGCTCAAGACCTTGGTTCTGAAAACCCTGAGGCTCTGGGGGTGCCCCCTTCACCTTTTGAGCTGCATTTAAAGATTTATTTACTCACTTGAGAGAGTGTGTATGTTGGGGACAGGAGAGAGCGAGAGGGAGAACAAGTTTTAAGCAGACTCTGTGCCAAGCACAGAGCCCAATGTGGGGCTCGATCTCATGATGCTGAGATCACAACCTGAGCCAAAATCAAGAGTGGGTCACTTAACTTACTGAGCCAGCCAGGGACCCCTACGATCCCCGTTCTAATGGGAGATAAACACCCAGCTCTAGGGCAAGTGCAAGGATCAGATGTCATACCGGAGGGACAACACATAACCATGACATTCTCATATATAAACAGTTGTTACTCTAGTGAATGGACTTCTCAACAGGAGTGTGACCTCGGGCATGTAAACTTCCTCTGCTTCTCAGCAAGTTCCAAAGATGACAGTAACTCCCTCCTGCGGTAGTTGTGCGGATTAAATGAGCTCATGTATGTGAGGCTCTTAGTACACGGTCTGTTCAACATAAAACACTGCCAGTACTAGCCATTATTACATCTAACAAAGTGTAGTCTTTGGCCCATTTTTGAAAGGGAGTTTCGTATCTGTTGGCAATAAAATGTGGCTTTTTGCTAGAATCTCTAAATTTTGCTAGAAGCCGTCAGGAAAATAATACCTCTGGTGCTCTGAGACCTTTTGTCCCATCCTCTAGTTGGTCCTTCTAGCTCATTCATCTAAGTCTAGGTTTGCAAACTCTCAGATCCATGCCTGGAGGGACAAGAGACTAGCTGAGACCGGAGCAGCAAAAAGCATTTTAAAATAGCACTGTAGGGACGCCTGGGGAGTTAAGCCAGTGGTTAAGCCTCTGCTTTCTGCTCAGGTCCTGATCTCTGGGTCCTGGGATCGAGCCCCACATCTGGTTCCCTGCTCGGCAGGACGCTGCTTCCCTCCTCTCTCTGCCCCTCTACTCTGCTCATGCTCTCTCACACTCTCTCTCAAATAAGTAAATAAAATCTTCAAAAAATATAAAATTAAAATATCACTAATTCTGAGAGCTTCCCAGGACATTGTCCAGTACCAGTATGGCCTCCAGTCCCCCTGTGTGTGCTGGTGGCTGGGCGTTCAGGGAGACCCTCTAAGGGAGTTGGGGAGTGGGATAGTGCCACACTTGCGTGTATGCCAGCGATGCACTTGCCTTTCATTCTGGGCAGGCTGTTTCAAGAACTAAGTTTACAGACTCTTCAAAGAAACTGATTTTAACATCGACAGTCAAATTCATGCCCGTTAGAAGTAACAAACTGGCTGCTTTTTATGTCCGAACACGTATGATTGCACTTGCATCTCTTCACAAGCCTAGAATACCCTCGTGGTCCACCTGGACAACTCCCTCAAGGGAAGGAGCTGGGATCCGCTGAGCCCCACGGGGCTGGGCACCCCCTTGGGCCCTTCCCACGCCTGATGAGGCAGTCCTCCCCCAAAGGGGAATGCCACACTCCCCCACGTGACAAAGCACGACACCGCCTGGTGTCCTCGCTTCTGGGCCTCCAGTCCCAGGCCAGGCCACCACACTGCGCAGCTCCAGTCGGTGGCCGTCCCGCAGTGTCTGGGTCACACACAAGGGAATACAAACGTGCCCACACCGCCCAGCATGGCAGCCTAGGTCTGTGGCCCAATGGATTGAGGATTCAAACACAAGTCAGTGACTTGGCCTCTCTCACCCCCTTCTACCCTCACGTTTCCTGTTGTAAGGGGAAAAAACCTTCAGTCCGCTTGTGTTTAAAGCTGTTTCAGCCAGCAGGTTCAACAGAGCAATGAGTCTGTGCTTTCACGTTATTTCATCCTCATAACAAACAGCCTGTGAGGAAAATCCTGTCATCGTCCCAGTTGTGAAAACTGCACATAGTGGAAGTCAATGAGGTCATCAAGAAAGAACACAAAGCAAAGAGGCTTTTTCTTTACATAAACATAGCTTGTGGTTCTAAAAATTATACATGCCCATTGTAACTAATTGAAACAGAAAAGCCCAAAGTCCCCTGAGATCCCACCATCAGAGACAACCACGGTAAACACTGACAAACAGCCTCCATCCGTCTCCCGCACACACATGAGCAGCTCCACATAAAATGTTCACGCTGTGCACGTCGCTTTGTAATGTGACAAAAGTAAACCTCTTTCCGTGTCGCTACACATAGATCCGCTGAATTCTTTTTAATAACCACCTATAATTAATATACCTACAACTACTATTCTGTTGTCACAGATGCCACAGTTTAAGCCAGTCTTTCGTATCTTATATTGTCTTACATGTCTTACATTCTCATTGTCACAAGAGCTAGAATCCTGAATTAAGCATGGGAGCAGCACGCGAAAGTGGATTCAACACTGAGATTTGCTTCTTTACGCCTTTTCTCTACAAGCATTCATTCATCCATCCATGGCAGGTCTCTTCCCTGTCTGCCCCCAAGTCCTTCAGTCCCTCATTCACAACCATCTGACAGGAGCAGGGGTGGGGGGGGGGAGGCAAACCTGTCTCTCACTTGCCCTTTTTCATTCAGAAAGCAGCAGCACACTTGATTGTGAGCAAGCCCTAGGATGAGAAATGTCAAGCAGCCGATTCACAGAAAGGCACTGGAGCGTGAACATCCTCTCACGGAGATTAGAGGTGACCGAACCTTATCTTTTCTCCCCTGATGGAAATTACTGTTTTGAGTCAGAGCTTTTGCCAACTAAAGCCCTATGGTGAAGGTTATCCTCTTGTCTCAGGGCTGATCTTATCTGTGAGGCTAGCGGCTACAAGACGAGGAAGATGACAGTTCCTGCCATCCCAGCCAGGGCAGGTGGAGAAGGGCTCCGCACCTGAACCTCTAGGAAAAGCCAGTCTGGCTTTGAGCTGCCTGGGATCAAGGCTTGTTTCCACCTGTTGTCAAGCTTTCCAAGAAACAGGGTCTCAGACCGCTATGTATTTGGGGTGCTGGGGCAGCAGGCAAAGGATGGTTTATGTCCATCTGAGAAAAAGGAAAGGAAGGCTGGGAAGGGGGTGGGGGAGGTGGGCAGAGAAAGGGAAGTAGTACCCGTTGAACAGACAGTCCTGGTATCGCCTCTCCCAACAACCTTCTGAGGAATGATGGCCTCCATTTTACAAACTAGAAACCAAGGTCCCAAACAGTGAAGTGAGTTAACCAAGGCCACAAAACTAGGAAGTGAAGAGCTGAACATAAAGTCAACAGTCTGGCATTCACACACCAGCAAAGATCTAAGGACTCTAAAACCTAGGAGCAGTGGTAGCTCTAGAAGTTCTAAAACAAAGGGCTTCAGGGGTGCCTGGCTGGCTCAGTCAGTTGAGCTTCCGACTCTTGATTTCGGCTCAGGTTGTGATCTCAGGGTCATAAGACTGAGGCCAGCATCAGGCTCCATGATTGGCAGGGAGCCTGCTTGAGATTCTCTCTCTCCCTCTGCCCCTCCTCCACCCCCCATGCTTACTCTCTCTCTCTCAAATAAATAAATAAGTCTTTAGAAAGGGGGGGCGGGCTTTGGGCTGGCAATTGGGTTAGAAAAGGATTTTTTTTTAAAGCTACTTTTGCCTAGCAGACACTGTCTGCCTTCACCCCACCTACCTCAAGCTACCTCTTGGCACAACTGCGAGTAAACTCTTCCTTAAAAAACAACTTGATGAAGAAATGCAGCCAAAAAGTACATCCAAATAAAGAACTTCAGACAAGGGGCAATATGGAAAGAAAGAACCAGCAGTAAGTAATCAATCTATTTAATTAGAGAACTGAAACTAACTCTGAAAGCTACTGCTACAGAAAAGAACGGGCGCTTCTGGGTTAAAAT